>NC_044923.1:1794202-1939742 GCF_003576645.1 Ipomoea triloba | reverse complement strand
AAAAAAAAAAAAAAAAAAAAAAAAAAAAAAAAAAAAAAAAAAAAAAAAAAAAAAAAAGGGGGGGGGGGGGGGGGGGGGGGGGGGGGTAAAGAGGATAAAGTAAAACTGGGTTTGGAGGATAGATCAGAGAGCAGAGGCAACCTAAACCAACGTTTGTAGCAAACCATCCATGTGATATCATTGAATGCACTATTTAATAATTTCATTTCTAGTGTTTGTTTACTTAATTGATTGAATAGTGTTGTGTCGTTGTATTGTGTTCATATGGACAACACGTTACTTAGGATCCAACTAACAATCCTTTATCCCATTCTTTGAAAATATATATATGAAATGACTACAGACACAACCTAATGTCTGGTTTTGGCCAAATGATTGATCCATGACATTGATTGCCATGCATTCATTATTAATGGTACGACTGAGACTATGAAACTAATATTCGGAATAGCGAGTAAGTGGAGTATGATTCTCGTATTTAAAAGTCACGAGTTTAATTTGTGTTAATATCTTCTCAATTAAGTTGGTTGTATAGAATTTTTCGACTTAATTAACCTAATTGTAATATTAATTGTTCATATATTCGCTAATATCATTATGAGTTGTCAGAATTGCATCGAATAATGAAAAATTTAATAGAAATGATGGGCATCTCTTGAACAAGACAAATGTAATATGTAGTGTAGCGATCTCATTGGGTAATAAAAATGTGTCAAAATAAGGGGTATCTATTTTAGTGGTAAGCTAATCAAATAGTGACACTTCATGTGGGGTTTACCCTACTTGAAGGTCATGTTGTAATGACATTATATATTCTTGAATTGTTGATAAAATCCGTCATTGTATTAATTAAGATTTGAGTTTGGTGCTTTACACTTTACAACTACTAGTGCTAGGTCTTTAATGAACCTCAAGAGTATTCACCCATTAGAGCATCCTAATAGAGTGACTAAATAGCGACATTAAATTTCTTTGTCTCTCTCTACTTGACATTGTTATAGACATTTTGAATATTTTATAGCATTCTTTATAAAAGTGATTGTTTTTTTTAAAGAAATAAATAAAATAAACAAAATGACTAGTGAGCCACACACATACACCCAACATGTCCTTACTAGTGGCAAATGTTATGGAAGTTATTCGGCCTAAATTCATGTAATTAGTGTTTTTCGTTTATTGGCACCCAATTGCACTCCAGGGGTGGGTTCAAGTGGAGGTAATATTGACTTTTTGTGCTTCAGTAAGTTGGAAAAATAGTTATAAACAGATACTGCATTGTAATACAGTCAGTAGTACTAAAAAAAAAAGTATTTTTCGTGTATTGTGTTAAAAAAGAAAATCTGATATGATTTTAAAAAATAATAATTAAAAATCATTCATATCACTTAGCTTATGGGTTAATTATCATTTAAAACATACTCTGTAGTAATATAATAATAATAATAACTATTAAACAAACAAATTGTGACAAAAACAAATTAAACGTGTTATCTCTAGTTGTCGTCTTCTTCTTTTTTGTGCTATTTTACTATTTTAATTTCTTGAAATTATTAACTTTTACTCCCTCATCGGGCTGTAAAATAATTTATATTCGTTTAATTTCAGAAATTAAAAAAAAAAAAAAAAAAGTAAAATTTGCCGACTTGTTCACAGAATAATGTGGAGCCTGTTTTCACCGTACCTTAAAAATCTGCAGTGTTAAGGTTGTTCTCATCAATTATGTGGTCCTATGTAACGTGTATATACATAGCGATACTCAAAAAGTCATAATGAATGTGATATATGATGGATGGGTATAGGTGACAAAATACATTTCGTACATAGCCTAACCTCCAAATCTCTCTGATTTTAATTTAATGAATAATTGACTTGTCACCTTCAATTCTATGAGTTAGTCTTAATTCATATGTGAAACCAAACTTATCTTTATTTAAAAAATAATAATAACGGCTTAATATCTTAGAATTATATTAAATTTTGATTAATTTAGAGCCAATTTACAATCAAATTATTTATGGATTGTGAATTAGATAGCATGATTGCATGGAACTTTATCGCTCAACTGTTAAATCACTTAACAATGTGATGGATTAAATTTATCCGGGTATCCTGACTCAAATAACATAATAATCAAGAGACTAATAAGAAATAAAGACAAATGTATTGAGTAGACAAGAGTGTTGTATTAAGTCTTGTGTAATGCTAATTATTATGCTATTACAAGAGAATGAATGATGTCTTAACAAGACAATTAGCAATAAATTATACCGAACTAGCTCTTAACTACCCCACGAGAAAAGTGAGGGAAGTTATAACTGAAATTGATCGCACCTACACCTCACCTCGAGGCCGAGCACTCGACTTGACCTCGGTGGCTGAGCACTAGGCTCGCCCTTAGCCGCCAGGGTTGAGCAGTGGGCTTAGCCCTGGGACTCCAAGGTTGGTCGGGTTCGCTCCACCAGGTTAATTTGCTCTGAGTCCGTTTATAATATGTACATCACAATTAATCAAGAATGACAGGGAAGAAAACTAATCAACACAGCTTGTGAAAGTAATAATGACTTCCCTAACTAACATGAACATTCCGATTTGTCTATAGTTTAACAATTAAGTGCCTCTTATAAGTTAATTTCTTCAATTTTCATTTTTAACATACTAGGAAGTAGGAAAAATAGAAGGAAAAAAAAAAAACAAACAAACAAACAAAGCAAAAGAAAATGAGATAAAACGAAGCCAAGTAACACCAACACTATTGACAAGTAGTCGAGATCGAACTCTTCCACTATTTTTCAATTGCAGAATAAAAATTAAAAGTGAAGAAATTAATGAAAAATAAAGATTTGTTCCCCATATTGAACAGGACAACAACTATTTGTCGGCTGCCGGTTGATAACAACTTTTTAAATTTAGTAATGTTTTTCGCCTAAAATTGACCTAAACAATTGACTATATTGTACTAATGTTTAACGTTTTCATTAAAAAAATAGCTTCGTTTTTTTTTTTTCTCTATAAAATTTTATTTTACTTGTAAAATCAAGTTAGATCTTCTATTTTTTGAGTGACAGGAGAAACTCACAGATATTACTTGAAGGTATTCATTGAGTAAATCATATTATTGTGTAATAGTTTAAAAATTATACTAGAAAAATCTGGTGCGATAGACTCGATCAAAAAAGTAATAATAAGAATCTAATTTACAATCTTTTAATTACAATATTACAATATCATACTTTATCCACTCGATCACTCATTTTAGAACAAGTTAGATCTATTCTTTTCCCTTTTAAGAGATGGTGGAATAGCTGTAACACAATTGATGAGTATCAGATCTGACAAGCAAAGTATAAATTAAGGTAATGACCACGATAACATATGTGTCGGTGATGCTTACAGCTTTTTGTGTCTAATTTGATGAAATTAAGATAACCCAAATA
The DNA here is from genome assembly GCF_003576645.1 of Ipomoea triloba. NCBI lineage: Eukaryota > Viridiplantae > Streptophyta > Magnoliopsida > Solanales > Convolvulaceae > Ipomoea > Ipomoea triloba. The sequence continues at coordinate 1,936,308 of NC_044923.1, read as the reverse complement.
GTATTTTATATTACTATCATTATTATAAAGGCATCATAGTAGATTAGTTGTCTGTCTGCACTACCCACAAGTAATTACCAACCCCCCACTCTTCATGCATGTTATTTTATATTTACTCGAAATTATAAATATAATAATAAATTGAAACATTTGTGTGAGTCTGTGAGAACATTTTATGTAAAATATATAATATTTTTTTTAGCTAAAATATAATAAATTTTATGACTCTAAAAATTATTATATGTAATTTTTTTTACATCAAATCCTACTCTATAATAAATCGGATAGGAAATCATACTTTTACTCCTTCAATTGTTATTGATTATGCAATTTAATCTTTCATTGTAAATTTTAAGAAATCTAGTTTCTTTCTTTCCAGATTTAAAAGGTTGAATTCTCAAACCTCATGTTCCGATCCGACAGAACATTTGAGAGGATATTGGTAACTCAGCTAAATACAAATGCTAGACATTTATTTACTGCACACAAGGAGTCTCTCTCACTTTGAGAGGCTGTTCCCACACTATTGCGGGTGAAACTCGATCCTGGGTCTTTCTTTCCAAGCATCACCCCTGTGACTAGCTGAGTTTCATAGTTATTCAAAGAGTTGTAAGTTGGTAAAATATTCGAAACTAAGGTTATTTTAGATAGTTGTTTTGATATTTCATTATTAAGACATCTATGACTCACAATTGGTGACCATGTGCTACAGCAAAAATGGACAATTAAATGGTCCCCTTCTACTTTATCTATAATATAATATGGGTTGTTTCTCAACAGGAAACTCTATAATTGTAATATGTTTTGCTGTTTAAGCTAGCTATATATAGTCCCAAGATCAACTTCATTCATTTAGATAGTGGCTAGGGGCTTTCTTGTAAATCAAAATGTCATATATATATATTATGCTATTAATTCTAGAATTTTTTGCGATTAATTCTAGAATTTTTTGCCATTATATTAATTTCACTATTAAAAAAAAAATCTTTACTGTTATAGCATCATCACTTTGTTTTTTCTTTGAGATGCAGGAAATGGGAGTTTTAAATTCATGCAAGTGGATGATTATATTCCAATTCAAATTACTAGTCTTCGCATCACTATTATTCTAAGTTGCAAATTTTGACAACCGACTTTTATTTTCTTTGTATATTTAATAAAAAATTATTATTAAAATTATGTGATTTATTTTATGACGGTAATAACACTTTTAAGACAGTGTTATTTAATATGTCATAGAGTCCTTTTACCCATACTTGTTCTCTTTTCACAAAGATTGCCGGTCTTCGTTGACTTTATATTTTCTAACAATCTTCCTTATTCAAAAGTGTATATTGGGTAAACCTTCTCCGTACATAATATTTCATAAATCATATTTCACCAAAAAAAAATATTTCATAAATCATAGTAAATTGCATTATAAGATTACGTGCGATGTGCTCAATCTCTGTTAGGTCATCTCCATTAGTGCATTTTGCACAGTTTGAGAATAACATTGATGATGAGGAGGAGAAAATATGAGGTCCTCCTACAAGCTAGTGATGGATTTTTTGTGAGTCCCACGACACAGAGAAATAGGAGAAGCAGCCACATGGGCGCGCGTTTCGGCGCGCAGTCACACAGGCTACCTCTTCTTTCTCCTATTTGACACTTCAAAAATCACACCAAAAATCTCACTATTAGACTATCCCCATTAGTCATTTTTGTTGAGTTTTTGGAATAGTAAATGTGAGGGGTGATTTTTTGGGTAGTTTTCTCTTGCAAATTTGGGGGTTTGGCAGGCAAGTACGAGGCCCACTGTGAGAAGAGATCGAACTGCGCCTCACGCACGTGAGGGGCAGTTCTCGCGCCCAAACGGGCGCGTAAATATAATTTTTTTTTCATCCACTCTCATTTTCTCTTTTCTAATATCACCTGCAAAATTTCTTTAAAAACTGACTAGTATTGAAGAAAGCCTTAAGGATGCACTTAACAAGAATATAATTATAGCTTTCTATATAAGTATTATGTTCCTTGTACTCTGCCATCCTCTTTATTGGCAATATAATTTTGTGATTTCTGACAAATAGTTAACACGGGCATTTTTTATTCTTCTTTTTTGTTCCTACCATTAATATTTTCTGACCGGAAAATTAATGAAATATGGGAGGGTGGCATGCACCGACAGTTCTTTTGCAGAAGCGGTAAAAAAAACACCGACGTTGACTGTCCGCGCAATCGGCGGCGATTAATTCCCAAAGTCAAAATCCACGTGAATCCGTTGAATGAACTGTCATTATGATTTCTCAATTTTTTATATTCAATTTTTATCATTTCATGAAACTGTAAAATAACTTATTTTCACAAATATTATCAACACGGTCTCAATCCAAATTTGTCTTAGACAGTAAATTTTTGTTTGTAATTTTCTACCATAAAAATTAAAAAAAAAAAAAGAACTCCATAAAAAATTAAAAAATTAAATAATTAATAAATTATTTTTTTTATAAAATTAAAATTAAAAGAAAAGAAAGTTACAGTTTACAGGGACCAATACAATGGCATTAATAACTCTTGGAGGATGCGGCAAGGCAGTCCAAACTTTTTTAGCGAATCAGCATGGTGGGCCCCAGCTCATTTTACGTCGTGGGTGGATTCCTTATTCTCCACGTGGCAGTTTTAGAATGGCTTCTCATATTTCCAAAAATGTTTAGCAAAAATAGAAACTAAACAACACAACATGTCCCTAAACATGGGATGAAATCTATGCTACTAATATTAAGTACACAAACCACATAGAGTTAGGAGAACTAATCAATTATTTGACTTGTTCTCAATGTAAGATATGGAAAATTTGTGTTTTACTATAGGGAGTTGTAAGAATATTTTACATTTGACAAGGTTAATTATATTCTCTTCTAACCAACTTAGTTGCCGTGAGTGGTCGTGCATTCTTGACCCTTAAAAGAGGCCGGGAGTTTTGAACTCCTCTCGTATAGAAAATTCAATCTGGCCAACACTTTGTCCCAGTGTCGGGAGTTCAAAGCTCCTTTTGTATAGAAAACTCAATCTAGCTAGTACTTTGTCCCTTAATTGGGTTAGACCGGTGAGAACGAAAATTAGTCTGAATGAGGTACGAGTTTAAAGGTGCATCATGACTTTAGATATAGAATGAGAATTGATTTATCAATGTCTATTGTTACACTGGAAAATTGGAGTAACTTTATATTTTCACTTTAATTATTTATTTTTATACGAATATATAAATTAAAATCAATTATAAAATTTTGAATCAACCTTCAAAAGTTATATGAATGATCCAATTCAACAAGCAAATATTGGCCTACCTTCTTGGCTGTTGCACCAAGTGGGATCTTAAACTACAAGAGAATGTCCAAGACATTCATTCCTCAAGAAGTGCCCAGTTCATACTGTGCAATCACAAGTTTAGGGTAGAAAGATCCCACCCACGAAAAGTTATAATGTCAAAAAACAACTATTTTATGAGCTACACATCTTTTGTTTTATGAGCTACATATCTTTTGTATAATGAATTATTGAATAAAGTGCTATTTTTTGTTATTTTTGGTAAAAATTTAAATTGATATTGTCTAAAACGACAATAAATTTTACTTATTTGGTATGAAATTTTATAACGATTTTTACCTTTTTAGGCATGAGTATTAGATATAAATATAAATCGAGCAAGCAATGATTTTAACACATTCTAAACTAAATATATAGATGCTGCCAATTACCATGTGATGTGACGACGTCATTCTGGTTGCCATTTGAAATAGGTGGCCTTATATTCAAACCCCGGTGATAAGGATTTAGATTCTTTGGGCTGAAACTGTAAAAATACCCTGATGCTAATAAGAAGTTGGACATTTCATGCAACGTAATTAATGAAAAGGTCGCGTTCAGTCATCTCTATAATAAGATAATCCACAACTCTATTTTGTTTCAGTAACATATTTTAAAATTAAATACGATAAATATATTTTTAGCAATTATGGATTAAGCTTAATGAAATGTAAAATTTAGAAAAAATAGTATAATGGAAGGACAAAATAGAAATTAATTAAGGAAAACATTTACCACGGCGCCGTGGCGGGCGGGATTTTGTTTCCGTTAATAGTATTCATTCATTCCCTTTTCGCTCTTTACCTGCACGGAATGCCCCGCCAAAGAACAGAGAGAGATTTTTATATAAAAAAGCAAAAAAGAGCTCAGAGAGAGAGAGAGAGAGAGAAGGAGAAGGAAGGGACCATGAAAGGGGAATTGCTGTAATAAAAAGCCAAACCAGAAAGAGAAGACAGCTAGCGAGGCACGAGGCAGTGAAATTGCAATGAATAAAAAAGAGGGGCAGTGAACGTGAGAGATTCTTTGTTTATTCAAGATTACTTCTCCCCAATCCCCATTTCTTGTTCTATACATATACGCGGAGAGACACTGATATTTCTGACTACCCACATCTCTCCTTCACTTCAAAACCCCTCTCCCTTTCCTCTTTAGCTTCACAATCTTGGTGAGTGGCTTTGGAGCTGAAGAGAGTGACTGGGAGAGAAGAAAGCTGGGTTCTTTACCCCTTGTCTGATATCTTTTGTGTCAGAGGTACTTCCTTTTCTCATCTTTTCCTTTTTCCTGTAGCTTAATTATTGGTACTTTGATGTTCTTTGAGTTTTCGTGTCAGATCTCCTTGTGTTCTTCAGTCCCTTTCAATATGCATATTCATGTTGCACTCATTTCTCCTTTGATTATTGCATCTGGGACTCTGGGTTCTTTTTAATTTTGTCCAGAGATCTCGTTTCCATTGATGTGGGAATGAAAAATGGGGAAAGATTTGACATCCAAGAACAAGATTTAATACTTTCACATTTCATAAATAATTGAGTAATAGTCATATCAAGATTTGATTTTATTAATTCTTGTTTCACGTGAATTTTGCTTATTTTTTGGACCAACGTTTATCACCATCCTGGACTGGTGGAATTCTATTAATGGATTTTTTTTAGGACTGATTGGTCTGCACTCTGCAGTGATAGCTAAGTAAGGGTTGTTTTAACTTTTCTCCCTTTTTTTTTAACTGTAACCAATGGGTGGTTTCACTTTTGCATGGTGTGAAATTGATTGGGTTGGTTTCATACTTTTTTTCTTGTTCTTTACTGACTTTATTGTCAAGAGAGGGCCCTCAGTCTATGACTGAATTATATGAAAGACCTAAAGTAAAGAGAGTTGAAAAGTTTAATGCTCTATTATTACTGTCAGATCTTATGGTGGTGTTGAATTTAATAGCTAGTTTTGACCATTAGATCTGTGTTGTTAATGCACTGATCTTATTTACAATGTATGATTTAAGGTTTTGTTTCTGTTGTCTTTGATTTGAGAAAGCCCTTAATTGTGTTTGCATACTGGATCTAAGTGGTAGTTCTTTGTTCTTTAAGAGTTTAAGAATCTCTTGCCTTGCTTCAGAGGAAATGGAATATTTACTCTGTCTTGTTCTTTATTCTTAATGATCTACTAATGGAAACTCTCCTAGGATGAATCCTTTTATTCTCAACTTATTTACTGATTGGTAATGTTTAATGATTCATAGATGGATTGTTTTATTTTTGCAGAGACAGTTGATTAAACTGAGGACCATGAAGCATAAAGATAAAGATGGGAAGCCCTTAACTCACCCGGATAAAAGATCCAGGAAAGTCCCAGTGGCAATACTGTTCTTGGTTCTGTGTGGGTTTTCATTCTATCTTGGTAGGATCTTCTGTTCTGAGAAGGAGAAATTTGTTGTTAATGATGTTGGCAAGAAAGATGAATCTCCCCAGGAAACTGAAATTTCCTCTGGCTCGGGCTCTAGCGCGCTGCAAATCAAAGCCACTTCCTTTCCCGAGTGCAGCCCGGACTCACAAGACTACACCCCGTGCACAGATCCGAAGGTGCTAATTTCGATTCTTGATTTCTCGACCTTAGTTTTGATATAAAAATGTGTACATTTGGATAACATGCTGCTCATATTGCAGAGGTGGAGGAGGTACGATCCTCATCGGTTAAGTTTCTTGGAACGCCATTGCCCTCCGATGTTTGAACGACAGGAATGTTTGGTTCCTCCACCTGATGGCTATAAATTGCCCATCAAATGGCCAAAGAGCAGAGATGAATGTTGGTACAGGTAGGGTAGCTTTCTGGTTTTTGATGATGCTTCATTGAATTTTCCAACCATGGACCCAACATTAATTACTGCTAGGATATTGTTTCAGAAATGTTCCATATGATTGGATTAACAAACAAAAATCTAACCAACATTGGCTAAAGAAAGAAGGGGAGAAATTCCACTTTCCTGGAGGAGGTACAATGTTCCCTGATGGTGTTGGCAAATATGTTGATCTGATGCAAAGTCTGATTCCTGGTATGAAAGATGGCACAATTAGAACTGCCATTGATACTGGATGTGGGGTAAGTTCACTTTTCTTATTATAATTTCTTCACATGTTGCAATTAGAGATAAATTTGACGACGAATGGTCTTCTGATGTCTAGGTTGCAAGCTGGGGAGGGGATTTACTAGATCGTGGGATTCTTACGGTTTCTCTCGCACCCAGAGATAACCATGAGGCCCAGGTTCAGTTCGCTTTGGAGCGTGGAATTCCTGCAATTCTTGGAATCATTTCGACACAGCGCCTTCCTTTCCCTTCGAGTTCTTTCGATATGGCTCATTGCTCAAGATGTCTCATTCCATGGACTGAATTTGGTAATTCAACTGTCTTGGACAAAATCTCGTTTCTACTTGCCTGTGCAGATTGAATAAATTGAATATGCAGCTATACTTTTTAGCCAAATCTGTTATTTTTTTGGTTTTATATCAAACAGGAATGAATCTGCTATGCATTGTTTGCTTCATTGATGTACATTTGATCAATTCAGAGCTGATTATTTTCAGGTGGACTCTACCTTCTTGAGATAAATCGTATACTTCGCCCGGGGGGTTTCTGGGTGCTCTCTGGACCTCCGGTGAACTATGAGCACCGCTGGAAAGGATGGAACACCACAATCGAAGAGCAGAAATCAGATTACGAGAAATTGCAAGAATTGCTCACTTCAATGTGCTTTAAACTGTACAAGAAAAAGGATGACATTGCTGTTTGGCAAAAATTAGCAGACAGCAGTTGCTATAAGAAGCTTGATGATCCCGACGCCTACCTTCCAAAATGTGATGATAGTACCGAGCCAGATTCAGCCTGGTATACACCACTTCGGGCTTGTGTTGTTGTCCCGAACCAAAAAGCTAAGAAACTCGAATTAAAATCTCTCCCCAAGTGGCCTCAGAGGTTGAGCACTGCTCCAGAACGCGTTTCCTATGTTCGTGGAGGAAGCGGTGGTGCCTTCAATCACGACAGCAATAAATGGAAGACGAGAGTGAAGCACTACAAGAAGTTGCTCCCTGCCCTTGGCACTGATAAGATACGAAACGTTATGGATATGAACACGTTATATGGAGGTTTCGCTGCTGCCCTGAACGACGATCCTCTATGGGTTATGAATGTGGTTTCTACCTACTCAGCAAATACACTTCCAGTAGTGTATGACAGGGGTCTGATTGGTGTCTATCATGACTGGTAAGCCACAAATCCCACAATACTGTTGTCTACTAATTCATGATTATTGTTAAGATTGTCGTTTAATCTTCATGTCTCGTCGTTTGTTCTAGGTGTGAGCCGTTTTCAACATACCCGAGAACATATGATCTGCTTCATCTAGATGGCCACTTCACCGCGGAGAGTCACAGGTAAATGCATTGTCCTAGGAAGTTTAAGGTTAACTGTCTTGGCCAAGACCTTGTGGTCTAGTGGCACCAGGTTGACTCTTTGTGCTTCAGTAAGTTGAGAAAGTAGTTATGAACAGATACTGCATTGTAGCAGAGTCAGTAGAACTCAAAAAAAAAAAGGTTAACTGTCTTGATTCCAAATTTCCAAGCCTAGTTAGCTTGACATTTTTTGTTGCACCCTTGTGCAGATGTGAGATGAAGTATGTTCTTCTGGAAATGGACCGCGTTCTGAGGCCCAACGGGTATGCATTGATTCGGGACTCCAGCTACTTCGTTGATGCTATTTCGACGCTAGCCAAGGGGATGAGATGGAGCTGTCGTAAAGAGGACACAGAATACAGCGTCGAAAATGAGAAGATCTTGATTTGCCAGAAGAAGCTCTGGTACTCGTCGAAGAAAAGCTCGAGATGATGAAAAAATAGCATAAAGGATACGGGTTTCTGTTAAGTCCTCCATGGGGAGTTATACTTAAGATACCAACATACATAACAGATAAGCAAATTCCAATATCAGATTGAAGAAAGTTGTAGCTGAATAATGCCATTTTGCTGCTCTAATTTCTACTTCATTTTAATGATATATATACATATATTCTTTTGTAAGGTTCTGGGATTACCCTGTTATTGTTGTACTGTATTCTTTTCCCTTTTTTTTTTTTTTTTTGGTTTTTGTCCCAATTCTTTTCCCCAGAGATTGCTGTGAAGAATGCATGTAATCTGTTGGAAATGAAATGACTTCATTGCAGCTTCTTAGCTATAGTATTATTATATATGTAAAACAGTCTTTTGAGAAGTTTTCATTCACAAAATATATAAGGGAGTTCATCTGCTGATTAGCCCACTGGGGCACTGCTATCATTGGCACCCCGAGCATGAGTGCTTCTAAGGCCGAGTTTCATCTGCAGTGTGTCATGAAACACGCGGTTGTCCCGTGGGACATGACCTGGAGTTGAGGGCACCATTTCACGATTAGATCTTTTCCCGATGTCTTGGATTTGAAATCTTTCGGGGGCTTGATTTCTTCGGATTCCCTGACGACCCACAATGAAGGAATCAATGGTCCTATGGTTTTTACTGCCCATTTGCTTCTCATCCATGTTAGTATCTGTCAAGTCAAAATTAAAAGTGTGTGTATATATGTATAGAGAGAGGGAGAGAGAGATATCATTAATCATTAACTATATACATTATGATTTGATTGATCATTTTTTCATTAACCCACCACCATAATAGTCATGGGACCAAACCTGCAATTTACTCTTAGACAAATCTTCTTGATGTTTTTTTTTTCTTGATGTTAACAATATATTTAAGGGCTTTATAAATATTTGTTTGCTAATAGCTTCATATCTTAAGGTTGAATTTCCAACCCCAAAGGCCCCTATGCCAAAACTCGACAGAACATCTGGGAGGATGTAAATCATGATAACTCAACTGAATACAGATGTTAGACCTTTACTAACTGCGCACAAGGAGCTCCCCTCACTTTAAGAGGTAATAGCTTCATATCTTGACTAATCACTTGAAGTATAACCGGACAAATCATCTCTTTATGGGCTGTTTGGTTGGATGTAATTGCAGTTCAATTACAACACAATTCGTTGGTCACCTGAAAATGTAAATCATGATAACTCAACTGAATACAGATGTTAGACCTTTACTAACTGCGCACAAGGAGCTCCCCTCACTTTAAGAGGTAATAGCTTCATATCACAAGGAGCTCCCCTCACTTTAAGAGGTAATAGCTTCATATCTTGACTAATCACTTGAAGTATAACCGGACAAATCATCTCTTTATGGGTAATCACTTGAAGTATAACCGGACAAATCATCTCTTTATGGGTTGTTTGGTTGGATGTAATTGCAGTTCAATTACAACACAATTCGTTGGTCACCTGAATTACAGTGTTTGGTTGGAAGGAATTTCAATTCTAACTCTCTCCATAATACTGTCAAAGTGGGCCGAAGCCAGCGGGTTGACCCGCCACCTCCCGCAGTAGGGCGGATTAGGGCTACAAAAAATGGCTCGCAGCCTGTGCGGGCTGCAAGCCAAGCCCTATTTTGTTAAAATATATATATACAATGTGTACTGTGTACACATGAATATATATACACATTTAAAAAAAAAAAAAAAAAAAAAAAAAAAAAAAAAAAAAAAAAAAAAAAAAAAAAAAGTCCGCGAGACCGCCAACTCGCATGGCACTTGTAAAAGTCAACCAAAAAATAGGTCCATAGTGAGACGGGCCAGCCCGCTTTATTAATACTACTTCCCCATATGAATTGCAATTGAATGGGAAATGAAAGGGAAAAAAGAAGTAAAAGACTTTTTTACCCTTAATTATTATTAGTATTTTTATTACATAGGGACATTAGAAAAACTCATTTTTATTCACTCTTTTACATTCAAAAAGTGGACAAAAAATTAATATTTAATTTCTCTTACAGCCCGTTTGGTTCTCTGAAAAATATTTGAAGGAAATAAAATTTAAATTCCATGGAAAACAAATTACCAAGAAAATGAATTTCATAGTTTGGTTGGTGAAAAAAGAATTACGGGGAATATGAATTTCATTGTTTGGCTGGGTTTGGAATAGTAAGGAATTATGAATATAAAGACTAATATGCCCTTAATAATAATAGTGATACTCCGTAATAAATTTTGATAAGGTAAAATAGTCCAATTGTTTCATACTTTCTTCCAAATTCCTTTGGAAAACAAAATACCAACCTCTACCCTTATAATTTGTTTTCCTTCACTTTTAGAAAGTCAAATTCTATGGAAAACATTTTCCATCTAAGTGATCCAACCAAATAACATAATAACACATTTTCCTCAACTTTTTTTGGAAATCCAACCAAAAATATATAATTAAGGGAGTTCTCAAATGGATGAAACTCGTGAGATGAAGTTCTGTATGGTAGTGTGAGAGCTTCCACCTTCAAGCACTGCCTCCTCTGCTAATCCCTTCCACTTCACAGTATTTCTCTTTAGCCTTTTCCCTTTCTCTTCTTCCATCACTTCCCTTATGCAAGCTTTGATTTCTTCTTTTGTTACAATTCCCTTTTGGTTAGCCTTTGGCCTCACTCCTGTCTCCCATACATCCACAACATACTTGGCATTCATATGCTGATCAGCGCACTGGGGCACCGCTATCATTGGCACCCCGAGCATGAGTGCTTCCAGGGCTGAGTTCCACCCGCAATGTGTCATGAAACACGCGGTTGCCCCGTGGGACAGGACCAGGAGCTGAGGGCACCATTTCACGATCAGACCTTTTTCTGATGTCTTGGACTTGAAATCTTTGGGGAGCTTGGTTTCTTCGGATTCCCTGACGACCCACAAGAAGTGGTGGTTGATCTCGGCCAATGCGGTTGCGATTTCCGCCATTTGTTCTTGTGTTAGGCTGGCGAGGCTGCCAAATGATACGTAGATTACAGAGTTGGAGTCTCTCATACTTAGCCAATCCATGCAGGCTTGTGAGTGGGGCTTGAAGAAGCTGATTCTGTGGTCTTCTTCTTTGCTGTCTTTAAGGTTCACTGAAGGAATCAATGGTCCTATGGTTTTTACTGCCCATTTGCTTCTCATCCATTTCAGTATCTGTCGAGCCAAAAAGTGTGTATAGAATGATAACAGAGGTGTTTAGAAATTTCACACAGGAATTACATTTTGAGACTTCTTATTTGAGAAATCACATTTCACTCAATTAGGGTTTGGCAAGTTATTAGAAAATTTTGGGCGGTTAATTCAAAATTTAAAATTAGAAAAGAATAGTGGACTAGTGGAGAGACTTTTTTCTTTGGGTTAGTTTCTTCCAACAAAATCAAATTTTTTTTTTTGTCTTTTTTTGTTTTATGGTTTCTGCAATATTAAATGGGGTTTCACTGTCCACGAGAAACCATAATTACGGTTTTTGGTTTTATGCAAGAAATCAATTATTGTTTCTAACAGAAACCAATCATTTTCATGTAGTTTTTCATTTTCTCTTTTTTTTTTTCATTAAATTTTCATTTTTTTTTTATCACGGGTGATTGGGGAAATTAAGAAAATCTTCCACCACAAAAAAAAAAAAAAAGTGATCGAAATTTCAAAACTTTCAATGGGTGGATGGCAATACGTACTGATAATCGATTGTTATATTCTGAACTGGGGTCTACCATCCGCATGGTGGATCCGGTCTAATTAAATTATATGTCTATAGTTAACAAAATTATGTAACTATTACAATTAACATAGTATATACTTTTAGTTTATTTATAGGTCCATAATCGATTAAAATGTATATAATTAATATGTTAACTATGGACCAAGGTCTACCTTACATGGTAGACTCTAACCTAAAAATAACATTTAGATTTTGTAGTTGACACATAGTATCTGCAGTTGGCCGTTTCTATACTTGTAACTATCATATTATGTGTCATCAATTATCAAGTTATTTATTTATATGTACATAAATTGTTAATTGTATGTACAAAATGAGTTAACCGAAGGTACATAATTTTTGTACCAGGTTTCACAATACAATATAAATCAGGACTCATGGTATAATAATTGTAACCGATATGCTATCACCCCTCTCCAAAAAAAAAAACAATTTCAACCAAGGAATTACAAGAAAAATCCATGTTTTTTTTAGAAGAAATATGCCCTGTATGGTAAATAATTAACCTATCAATCAATTTTGACCTATTTGACAGATTAAAAAATCATTATAAGCTTTTGGTTAATAAGTTTTTTGTAACTCCAAAATACTAAATTTCAAAAGCTATTCAAAGCAACTTTTCAATTAGTCTTTTGAGAAAAGAAATTATACTAAATAACTATCAACTAACACAAATTTACCAAACACTTTTCTACCATCACTAATATTATCAATTAAAACCTAATCAGCTAACAGGAATTTACCAGCATAATATATGTGAATTTATTAACGAATTAATTACCTTTTCTTCCAACTTGTCGAAACTATTGAAGAAGATCCAATCCACTTGATCGATGTTCAAGAACTGATTGGCAAGCAGAGACTGAACGTACTTCGAATCATCGTTGAGGTAACCGAAAAAAGGCAAATCATTGGTCCCCATGAGCGGCATGCCCGGGAGAGACAGCACGGCGGATTTTTCCGACGGGATTTCCACGTCGCCGTTGAATATATGATAGAAAACGGCGCAGACGCAGCAAGGTTGAGTGAAAAGCGCCGCACCCTGTAACCCAAATCCTTTCGCCAAGCCCAGAATCCATGGCAGAACGGAATCATACAAAACCACTTTGGGTGATTCCGCATTTCGCTTTAGCTTCTCGATAACGTGTGGTAAGCCCTGGGAAAAAGTTGCTCGGAGCTGAGCAATAGTTGTCTCCGTGTTCTGCGGGGGCGTGTCGGCGGCGCGGTCGGGGAGGACGTCGGGAATGAGCTCCACGGCGATCAAGGAGGCGGTGGCGGTGGGTATTTGGAGGGATTTGGTGGCGGTTTGGGTGAGGAGGAGTGTGACTTTGACGCCTTTGGTGGCTAAGTGGGTGCAGAATTGGACCATTGGGTTCAGGCGGCCTTGCACCGGGAATGGAACGGCGAGTATGTTTACGCCTTCGCTAGACATCTCTTGTAACCGGAGTTTGGCGTCTTCGCCGGAGATGATGCCGGAAACCAGCTGAGCTGCTGAGTTTGAATGGGTTTGCTTGCGTGTCTAGTGAAGATCAGTACTTATGTGGCTTTGAGCTGAGCTTATAAGGGCAGTCTACCCTCATATAAGAAAATGCAAAATTTGCCTGGCCGCTCAACTGCTCACACGAGTGAAGTTTGGAGAAGAGACTAGTATTGAGTCTCACCAACCACAGTTTGTAAGTAACTTCTAGTTTAACTCACTGGTCATGTACTCCCAAATCTTACTGTTTGATGTGACAGCTGGTAAACTATTACCAACTACTTACTTTTTTCATGTGAATCTCAATACAAATGTCTACACTATGAATAAAAATTGAAAAATGTAAATCTCAATACAAATGTCTACATTGAGAATAAAAATTAGAAGTAGTAAATAGGACTACACATAATATTTTCCCATTTATTATTAGCTATTGCTTCCCTCACATGCAAATAGTATATGTTTGAATCTCATATAAAGTACTTGATCCAGATAGAACATATTATTCAAAATATTTTGTTTTGTACAACATTTTTGAGATATTAAAATTGTATATTTAGATTTTACTATCTACTTTCAAAATAATATGTTAACATTGATATGGACTTTTCACAAAAATAAAAACAAGTTACATGTAGGACAAAAATAGTTATTAACCTTATGCACTTATGGGAACTACCTATCATCACTCTATCGCCTGAAAACAACAGTTGTACAGTTGTCTTGGTTACTTTTCATATTATTAACTTGGCAATAGTAGAGTTGTAAATTTGACAAAGCAGTGCCGCATTCTTTCCATTCAAACCAAATAATTATTTATTGTTTGAGTAAGACAACGTGTTTGGCTTATTAGCGAGAAAATGAAAACCTTTATAATTTGTAATGATTATGTTTAAACTTTTAAATTTTGATAATTTAATACAAATTAAGACGTTTGAAGGGAGTTTTCTAATTTTAAAAATTTAATACATATATGATAAAATTTTATCTTTAAATCTAGTTGAAATATAAGGGAGTTCTCAAATGGATGAAAGGTGTGAGATGAAATGCTCTATGGTACTGTGAGAGCTTCCACCTTCAAGCAATGCCTCCTCTGCTAATCCCTTCCACTTCACAGCATTTCTCTTTAGCCTTTTCCCTTTCTCTTCTTCCATCACTTCCCTTATGCAACCTTTTATTTCATCTTTTGTTACAATTCCCTTTTGGTTAGCTTTTGGTCTCACTCTTGTCTCCCATACATCCACAACATACTTGGCGTTCATTTGCTGATCAGCCCACTGGGGCACCGCGATCATCGGCACCCCGAGCATGAGCGCTTCTAGGGCCGAGTTCCACCCGCAGTGCGTCATGAAACAGGCGATTGTCCCGTGGGACAGGACCTGGAGCTGAGGGCACCATTTTACGATTAGACCTTTTTCTGATGTCTTGGATTTGAAATCTTTGGGGAGTTTGGTTTCTTCGGATTCCCTGACGACCCACAAGAAGTTGTGGTTGCTCTCAGCTAATGCGGTGGCGAATTCTGCCATCTGTTCTTCTGTTAGGCAGGCGAGGCTGCCAAATGATATGTAGACCACTGAGTTGGGCTGTCTCGTGGTTAGCCAGTCCATGCAGGCTTGTGAGAGGGGCTTGAAGAGGCTGATTCTGTGGTCTTCTTCTTTGTTGTCTTTTAGGTACATTGAAGGAATCAATGGTCCTATGGTTTTTACTGCCCATTTACTTCTCATCCATCTCAGTATCTGGCAATTTGCAAGTCATAAACTGTGAATATATATAGAGAGTTAGGGGGAGGGGGAACATCATTAATCATTAAATATGCACATAATTATGATGCGATTGATCATTTTCTCATGAACCCACCAGCATTAACTATGACTCCATGCAATGATATTAGACAAATCTTCTTGACGTTAACATTATGTTTAAGAGTTTTGCTAATTTAGTGGCATTTTCTCCATCCCATTCCACTTAATGTGGTGGGCCAAGATGTAAGCATAGAACATTATTTATTTGTTATAAATTTTGACATTTCATTTAATACCTCATCAAAATCAATTAAGTCGTACTGTTAGCTCAGTAATCATAAAATTTTAAGAAGGTTTAGCCGATATTTTATTTGGATGACGAGGAAAACACGTAACTACTATTTGAAGGTATGCAGTGGTAAATTTTACCTTATGACCCTAGTTGACAAAGCACTAGAATGAGGTAAACTAATCCAAGTTGCTTATAGTTTAGTGGCTCAAACCAAAAAAGACAATAGACTGCTCCTACCCTACAAAGGAAATAGTGCAGTTTATGCACAACAATGTTATATTTGAGAATAAAAATAAAAAACAAACAATGCAATAAGTCTATTTTTGAAAATATTATTCTATTTTTGACTAATTTTTTCAACTAAACCTACTGTTAATGTGCATGGCCAGAGAAGAACATTAGATAATATTATAATGGCTCCATTCATGGACTCATTACGTGATGCGAAAAGACAAAAAATGGACACGTGCAATATAAGAGTAACTTTTGCTCATTTGCTCACATTTTCTGTCATTCCACGTAATGCAGTGGTCGGACCAAGAAGTATAATTATTTGTTAAGGCAATTAGACAAAGATATTAAACGAAGACAATAATTTCAACCAAGAAATTGAAAGAAAAATCAAGTTTTGAGAAGAAATAATATAATATAAGGGAAATTGATGAATTACATACCTCTTCTTCCAACTTGTCGAAACTATTGAAAGATCCAATCCACTTGCTCGATGTTCACGAACTGATTGACAACAACGGACTGAACGAACTGAGAATCATCTTTGAAGTAGCTAAAAGACGGCAAATCATTGGGGCCCATGGGCGGCATACCAGGGAGAGACACCACGGCGGTTCCCGAATTTCCCGGCGGAATTCCCGCGTGGCCGTTGAACACATGATAGTAAAACGCGCTAACGCAGCAAGGCTGAGTGAACAGCGCCGCGCCCTGTAATCCACATCCTTTCGCCAATTCCAAAATCCACGGCACAATTGAATCATACAACACCAATTTGGGCGTTTTTCCAGACGATTTTCGCCTCTCGATCACCTGCGGTAACCCTACCGAAAAACTCGCTCGGAGATGCGCGATCGTCGTCTCCGTATTATACGGAACTTCGGCGACGCCGCCTCCGGGGAGGACGTCGGGAATGAGCTCCACCTCGATCAAGGAGGCGGTGCCGGCCGGAGTTTGAAGGTATTTGCTCGCCCGCTCCGTGAGGACGAGCGTGATTTTCACGCCTTTCGTGGCCAAGTGCGTGCAGAACTGGATCATTGGATTCAGGTGGCCTTGCGCCGGGAACGAAACCACCAGTATGTTATTGCTTTCTCTAGACATCTCTTGTTACTGGAATGTGACGTCTTCGCCGGAGATGATGCCGGAAACGAGCTGAGCTCCACCTCAATTTTGAGCTTATAAACATCCTCATTCCTTAACATTGAGAGGATAGAGCTGATCCTATAATATAGGCTATGTTTGGCAAACCTAGCTGAAAAGGTAGCTGAAAGTTGAAAAGTAGCTGAAAACTGAAAAGTTATAAGTTCGAAGTTGAAATCTGAAGAGTTGTTAAGCTAGCTGTTATAATTAAAAGTGTTTGGTAAAATTAGCTTTTTGATAAGCTGATAAATGTAAAAAGACTAAAAAGAACATCTTCGTACAATTTAAATAGGTTTGTTTATATATTAAAATACAAAATAATGAAATCAATATATTTTAATAAAATATAAAGTAACAACATATATTTGAAATCATATAAAGTAAAACAAAATGTTTATAATTCATAAAATTAGTTCATACAAAAATCAATGTTCAAACACAAATGTTAAATTGAAATTACAACCAAACATATTGAAGAGAAAAAGTCAAAAATGTTTTAATTGGAAAGGGTAAATGATGTTATTTCTTTAAAATAATAAGGTTAAAGATGGAAAAAAAGTTAGAAAGTTNAATAGACTGCTCCTACCCTACAAAGGAAATAGTGCAGTTTATGCACAACAATGTTATATTTGAGAATAAAAATAAAAAACAAACAATGCAATAAGTCTATTTTTGAAAATATTATTCTATTTTTGACTAATTTTTTCAACTAAACCTACTGTTAATGTGCATGGCCAGAGAAGAACATTAGATAATATTATAATGGCTCCATTCATGGACTCATTACGTGATGCGAAAAGACAAAAAATGGACACGTGCAATATAAGAGTAACTTTTGCTCATTTGCTCACATTTTCTGTCATTCCACGTAATGCAGTGGTCGGACCAAGAAGTATAATTATTTGTTAAGGCAATTAGACAAAGATATTAAACGAAGACAATAATTTCAACCAAGAAATTGAAAGAAAAATCAAGTTTTGAGAAGAAATAATATAATATAAGGGAAATTGATGAATTACATACCTCTTCTTCCAACTTGTCGAAACTATTGAAAGATCCAATCCACTTGCTCGATGTTCACGAACTGATTGACAACAACGGACTGAACGAACTGAGAATCATCTTTGAAGTAGCTAAAAGACGGCAAATCATTGGGGCCCATGGGCGGCATACCAGGGAGAGACACCACGGCGGTTCCCGAATTTCCCGGCGGAATTCCCGCGTGGCCGTTGAACACATGATAGTAAAACGCGCTAACGCAGCAAGGCTGAGTGAACAGCGCCGCGCCCTGTAATCCACATCCTTTCGCCAATTCCAAAATCCACGGCACAATTGAATCATACAACACCAATTTGGGCGTTTTTCCAGACGATTTTCGCCTCTCGATCACCTGCGGTAACCCTACCGAAAAACTCGCTCGGAGATGCGCGATCGTCGTCTCCGTATTATACGGAACTTCGGCGACGCCGCCTCCGGGGAGGACGTCGGGAATGAGCTCCACCTCGATCAAGGAGGCGGTGCCGGCCGGAGTTTGAAGGTATTTGCTCGCCCGCTCCGTGAGGACGAGCGTGATTTTCACGCCTTTCGTGGCCAAGTGCGTGCAGAACTGGATCATTGGATTCAGGTGGCCTTGCGCCGGGAACGAAACCACCAGTATGTTATTGCTTTCTCTAGACATCTCTTGTTACTGGAATGTGACGTCTTCGCCGGAGATGATGCCGGAAACGAGCTGAGCTCCACCTCAATTTTGAGCTTATAAACATCCTCATTCCTTAACATTGAGAGGATAGAGCTGATCCTATAATATAGGCTATGTTTGGCAAACCTAGCTGAAAAGGTAGCTGAAAGTTGAAAAGTAGCTGAAAACTGAAAAGTTATAAGTTCGAAGTTGAAATCTGAAGAGTTGTTAAGCTAGCTGTTATAATTAAAAGTGTTTGGTAAAATTAGCTTTTTGATAAGCTGATAAATGTAAAAAGACTAAAAAGAACATCTTCGTACAATTTAAATAGGTTTGTTTATATATTAAAATACAAAATAATGAAATCAATATATTTTAATAAAATATAAAGTAACAACATATATTTGAAATCATATAAAGTAAAACAAAATGTTTATAATTCATAAAATTAGTTCATACAAAAATCAATGTTCAAACACAAATGTTAAATTGAAATTACAACCAAACATATTGAAGAGAAAAAGTCAAAAATGTTTTAATTGGAAAGGGTAAATGATGTTATTTCTTTAAAATAATAAGGTTAAAGATGGAAAAAAAGTTAGAAAGTTATTAGCTTATTTTGAAACGCTACCTTAGATAGCGTTCAAAAATAAACTCTTATTTTAAGCTACTAGCTTATTTTAGGAACATTACCAAACAGAGCTTATAGCTTATTAGTAGCTTAAAATAAGCTATAAACTCCTAAATAAATTTTGCCAAACAGAGCCATAGAGTATTGTATGGACTTCGGGTGGAAAAAAACATACAAACAAAGTTGGTGCATGTTTCACGCACCAGTAACGCTCTAATGAGTGTTGTATAATTTTGTCATATATTTTGATTATTTTATTTTTAATTTCAAATTAATCATAATATGTTACGTTATAAAATAAATAAAAGAATTGTAATTATCATTAAATAAAAATAAGCATGCAGTTATATATCTAAAAACATAATAAATAAAAATAAACATGCATTTATATATCTAAAAACATAATAAGTCTTAATCAAAATTATATCAACCGTTTTGTACATTGTGTTTTTAGAGTTACTATACAATTTTTTAGATAAAAATATCATTATCGTTATAACTTTCGTTATCTTTTCATTAACTCTACCATATATCTTTTCTTATATTTTTTAATGATAATAATATTTATAGACATGTTGAAAATATTTTGCATGTTTGATAGTATGGTAGAATTGGAATAATTACAACTCTATTTGACATGTCTTTCTTGGCAAATTAAACTGTGAATTATAATTCATATTACACAGTGAACTATTAATAAATGTTTATTTTTAGTATATTATAAAACTATTTTTAATATATTATATTAAAAATGAACCTTCAAAAATAAATTTTTTCTACACTATACCTTTCTCGGCCTTTTGGTTCAGTAGGTTGAGAAAGTAGCTATGAACAGATACTACATTGTAATAGAGTTAGTAGTACTCAAAAAAAAAAAAAATTTTGTACACTAAAATTGAGCATGCATATGAGCATATCAGTGGTATTCAAAATAGACTATAATCCATAATAAAACTACGGGCCTTTCTTTAGATGGGCTTCAAGTTGTTACTATGAGCCCTATTTTAAATGAAATAGGTACCTACAAAACCAAAAACAAAACAAAATAAAGCAAAAAAGAGTTTAACAGATCTTACTGAAATGGCACACCTAAAGCTTTTAATAAATATGTAAAATTATCATAACGTTATTGTATTTTTTTATGTTCATTCTGGACTATTCATTTATCTTGATGACCTTTGAATAAATAGCACAGATTTAACCGCACAATCGCATGGGAGTACGGGACACACCCAACTGCATCGGAACCCATATATAANTCTGAAGAGTTGTTAAGCTAGCTGTTATAATTAAAAGTGTTTGGTAAAATTAGCTTTTTGATAAGCTGATAAATGTAAAAAGACTAAAAAGAACATCTTCGTACAATTTAAATAGGTTTGTTTATATATTAAAATACAAAATAATGAAATCAATATATTTTAATAAAATATAAAGTAACAACATATATTTGAAATCATATAAAGTAAAACAAAATGTTTATAATTCATAAAATTAGTTCATACAAAAATCAATGTTCAAACACAAATGTTAAATTGAAATTACAACCAAACATATTGAAGAGAAAAAGTCAAAAATGTTTTAATTGGAAAGGGTAAATGATGTTATTTCTTTAAAATAATAAGGTTAAAGATGGAAAAAAAGTTAGAAAGTTATTAGCTTATTTTGAAACGCTACCTTAGATAGCGTTCAAAAATAAACTCTTATTTTAAGCTACTAGCTTATTTTAGGAACATTACCAAACAGAGCTTATAGCTTATTAGTAGCTTAAAATAAGCTATAAACTCCTAAATAAATTTTGCCAAACAGAGCCATAGAGTATTGTATGGACTTCGGGTGGAAAAAAACATACAAACAAAGTTGGTGCATGTTTCACGCACCAGTAACGCTCTAATGAGTGTTGTATAATTTTGTCATATATTTTGATTATTTTATTTTTAATTTCAAATTAATCATAATATGTTACGTTATAAAATAAATAAAAGAATTGTAATTATCATTAAATAAAAATAAGCATGCAGTTATATATCTAAAAACATAATAAATAAAAATAAACATGCATTTATATATCTAAAAACATAATAAGTCTTAATCAAAATTATATCAACCGTTTTGTACATTGTGTTTTTAGAGTTACTATACAATTTTTTAGATAAAAATATCATTATCGTTATAACTTTCGTTATCTTTTCATTAACTCTACCATATATCTTTTCTTATATTTTTTAATGATAATAATATTTATAGACATGTTGAAAATATTTTGCATGTTTGATAGTATGGTAGAATTGGAATAATTACAACTCTATTTGACATGTCTTTCTTGGCAAATTAAACTGTGAATTATAATTCATATTACACAGTGAACTATTAATAAATGTTTATTTTTAGTATATTATAAAACTATTTTTAATATATTATATTAAAAATGAACCTTCAAAAATAAATTTTTTCTACACTATACCTTTCTCGGCCTTTTGGTTCAGTAGGTTGAGAAAGTAGCTATGAACAGATACTACATTGTAATAGAGTTAGTAGTACTCAAAAAAAAAAAAAATTTTGTACACTAAAATTGAGCATGCATATGAGCATATCAGTGGTATTCAAAATAGACTATAATCCATAATAAAACTACGGGCCTTTCTTTAGATGGGCTTCAAGTTGTTACTATGAGCCCTATTTTAAATGAAATAGGTACCTACAAAACCAAAAACAAAACAAAATAAAGCAAAAAAGAGTTTAACAGATCTTACTGAAATGGCACACCTAAAGCTTTTAATAAATATGTAAAATTATCATAACGTTATTGTATTTTTTTATGTTCATTCTGGACTATTCATTTATCTTGATGACCTTTGAATAAATAGCACAGATTTAACCGCACAATCGCATGGGAGTACGGGACACACCCAACTGCATCGGAACCCATATATAAGGAAAATAAAATAACGAACAGGGAGGATTATCACAGTCTCCATTGGAACTGGGACAAAAAATCTGGCAAGATTAGGTGAATTAATTACCATCCCAAATGGAGCCTCTTTTTTATGTTTATGAATTCAGATCTCAATTATTGGTAAGTTTGTGTTTCCATGTGCCTAAGGAAGAAAAGCAACCATGACGCCTATCAAACCCCCCATATAACTACCATATATACATGTTAAGTGTAATGCTAGGCACTGCACCCATCCACTTTTCACTATATATTTTTACCATCCTAAGTTAGGAAAAAAATTAAAACAATTTCTACTAATAAAAATGTTTTAATTATTCAACATTTTTTTTATTTAGTATATATGCCCTTTAATTAAGTAATATCAAGGAGGAATTTTAGGTGGTAAAACATACCGATTAAGAAAAGAAGCATTTTACATATGTTAATATATTCTTTCTATTTTATTTTTTTTTTGTAATGGATAAAATTTGTAATCACTAATCTAGTGTATATACTGTATAAATTCTGCCTATATATAAATATGAGAATCGTTCCACCTAATTAGGGGAGCATTTATTCCATTTTGTTTTCAGACTTTGTAGGCGTTGTTTTACTTGTTTGGCAACATATATGCATTTGATTTTGGTACGCGTGAAATAATAATAATTATAATAAACCAATAGAAATTATAAAGTAAACGTTGCGAATTAACTACATTAAGAACGTGCGAATTACCAGTCATATTGTGATCCATCAACAGCGCACTACAAACAGTGCCTATGCACTAATGAAAGAAGAAAAAAAAAACCAAAAAGAAGAGACAACCGCATGCATAAAAAGGGCCCATAACGTGATCGTACTCATAGTTATTGTCTGAACCATGATTCACACAGTTATGTATATCACAATCTAAAAACGACTCTATTTTGAATAATTTTTTTTCATGTCACCACTGCAACATGCATTTTTATAACTCATAATTTATATTATTCTAAAGCATAATGTACATTGTTTTAACTCATAAAATACATTATGTTACTTTAAAAATTTCATTATTCTAACCCATAGTATACATTATTTTAACTCGTTTCTGATCCACACAATAATTTGAGGTGATCCTCTATAAATTTTGACATAATGATAAAGATACACTTTGACTGCCATCTCATTTTTGCTCTAGTAAGCCATCTAATCCAGAGAACAGACTAGAGGTGGAAGTGGTAGCCATGGACGGCGGCGATGGAAACCCAGCAGATCATGTGGTTCTGTTCATGGCGGCAGAACAAAGCTACGCAAACCATTCCTCAGAATCCCAGCAAAACCACAGAACAGAAACTCCCATTAATCCTTCACAACCCCCTCCAAGATTGCAGAAGCTTCACCGCCTAAACTTCTCCAAGCCCAAAACCCGCCTCGCCGATTTCAGCCACTACCCACCCACCCAAAAACCGCCGTTTGACGACGGAGACGGCGACGGAGACTACTCCGAGCGTTTCAACCCGACCCAAAACGACACCGACAGCGACGAGTACGAGGAAGAACCAGTGAGCGGAGAATTCGGAGACCGAATGTTGTTCAAGAAAAAGAGAAAGATCCCGTGGAGAGCCGTGGTGGAATGGGGGCTGTTCTTAATCATAATGACCTGTCTAATCTCCTCCCTCACAATCTCCTCTCTCAAACACAGCTTCAGGCTGGGCTTAGAGCTCTGGAAATGGTGCCTTCTCGTTCTCGTTATCTTCAGCGGCCGTTTGGTCTCGGGGTGGGTGGTGCGGTTCATGGTGTTCTTAATCGAGAGGAACTTTATGCTGCGCGAGAAAGTGATGTATTTTGTGTATGGGTTAAGGAAGAGTTTCCAGAATTGCGTGTGGCTAGGCTTGGTTCTTCTTGCGTGGACTTTCATGTTTAATTGGCAAGTGCACAAGGAGAATAAGATGGTGAAGAAAGTTTTTCAGGCTTTGGTGGCGGTCCTTGTTGGAGCCACGGTTTGGTTGATCAAGATTGTGCTGGTGAAAGTGCTGGCCTCTTCGTTTCATGTTACCACTTACTTTGATCGCATGAAGGAGAGTGTTTTTCACCACTACGTCCTCGAGACACTCTCCGGCCCGCCCATGGACACCGTTGCATATGAGAAGGTAGGCTTATTATTATTTTTTGTCAACTTCTAAAGCAGATCCTAACCGTAAGAGGTACTTAGCTCGTATCATATTTAGACTAATCTATATTCGCATCTGACCAGCCCAATTAAAGGGCAAAACACTGGTTAGATTGATTTTTCCAACATTCCTAAGGAACGAGAGTGAATGGTCACTCACACTAACCAAGCTGATTAGAGGGTAGGTTTATTGTATTATGTGTTTCATTTCAATTAAATAGATTTGTTTAGAAATAATGACCTTTTTGAGGTATAGATCACTCAACCTCCCAATTAGGGATGTTTTAATTTTTTTTTTTTGGTGGCGAGGGCACCATAGTCACGATCTGAGGGATTGAAGGTGTGTAGGGGTAAATCCCACTATTGTGAAATAACTCACAAATCACATATAAGAGTTAAGTGGCTGCTTAGATCATTAGTACAACATTCTGCTATCGAAACTTAAGATGCTATGCTACTAGCTATGACTTTTAGCTTACTGGTAATCACTTCATCTCAACAAATGGTAACTTCAATAGGAAATTAAAATCTTATAGGATAAGCTCGAATGGAGATTGGAGAAACTTTTAATTTTGATAAGCCTAGGCATTTTCCCACAAAGGAAACCCTTGAAGACAGTTAATTTCCATCTAAACCTTTAATCTAACCTCAATATAGCTAATATACCTCTATAATTGGGGATGAACAACGTAAATTTTTCCTTTAATTTACACGTTATTGATCTCGGCTTATAGGTCCACGGCCTGCAACATCTCCGTAACATGGCGCAAACGAAGTCGATGCCGGCGAAGCTGGGGGAATCGAGTCCGTTATCAGGGTCGGGAAGGGTGCATTCTCGGAGGATCGACATGGAAAAGCTGAAGAAGCTAACGATGGAGAGCAATAAATCGGCGTGGAGCGTGAAGAGGCTGGCGAATTATGTGAGGTCTTTTGGGCTGTCAACTTTGATCTCTAGAAAGGTTGATGAGTTTGGTGAGTACGAGATTACTAGCGAATGGGAAGCCAGAATGTGTGCCAAAAGGATCTTCAAGAATGTTGCCAAACCGGGTGCCAAGTACGTTTTCTATAATCCTCTCTCAAATCTTTTTTTGTTAACTCTAAAAGAAATTATACTAAACAATTATCAGTTAACAGTTAATTTACCAAACATTTCTTTTACAATCCAGTTAATGTTATCAACTAGTTATACTATCTAACTCAATCAGCTAATAACTATTTACCAAACAAGGCCATAGTGTTTTTATTTTCACTTTACTCCATATAGTTAATGTGTTTTTTTGAGATTTTTTTCATACTATAACTCTATATAGCTAGTTAGTGTTTTTTTTTTTGGGTGGATAAAAAGTTAATGAAACATAGGCAAATACTATTGTGTTGTGGACTAGCTTGGCAAACAATTCTTCTCTCTCTTGTAATCATGCACCGACCAATGATGAAATCCGCTAATGGATATGATTAAATTAGGAAGGAAAGTGGCCATGATTTTCAAGATTAAAGCTTGTAATAATTATTAATCGCACAATTAGAAAAATGCTAGAAATGGGTGATTGGTTCCTATAATCTTCTTTTCTTTTTCCTTGGTTATTTAGATGCCTACAATGTGGAACGCTACGTGTAGGTTTAACTTTTTACCTAACTAGCTTGTTGAATTAAAAATGTTAAACAAATAATAGTGGATCACTCATTATATATTTATATTGCAGCTAGTAAATGCCAAATTATTCTATAAATCTGGATCCAAAATATACAATTTAAATACTAAATATTTACACTTTACATATTAAATTTGTAGGTGTTTTGTTATTTTCTTGTAATGGAGGGATGACAAACATTAGAAAAGCACAATAATTTAAATGATTAAAATTAACTTAAAAGTTTTTATAAAAATATTTTTTATTGTATTATTAAATGAAAGCCCTACAAATAATTTTTTAGATATTATATTATAACGTGAAAGCCCTAGCTACCCTTATCTATGTATAGATTTCGGAGGACCATTAGATAATTTATTTAATTCTATTCTTTTAGAAAATTTTATTTTGGACCACAGAATTAACGGATACACTACAAATGTATATGCCTATGAGTTTCATGATTGCTCCCACTAATTGTGGATGTCCATTCATCGTACATGCTGCATATGCATGTCATCATATAGTTGTTGTTTCAGCTTGATGGTAATGACTGTTTGGAATTAACAAAACGGAAACGTGACGTACCAAATTAAAACTAATAGGATTTATAATTTTTTTTAATTTTACCGACCATATATTCTTTGATTTACGAGAAAGTTTACTGTCGCTATCTGAAGATCAATGTGTTCTGAATAAAATTCGCCTTGTGAGTTGTGATTTTAGCCGACAAAATATTACAAGAAGGTAAATCAATTTAAGTTGCTTATAGTTGACTGATGACTCAATAAAAAGGTTAATAGGTATCTAATAGCTCACATGAGGAGTTAAACTTAAAATTTTGTGATTATCAAACTAATTGTCGACTAATTTGGCTGAAGTTGTATGACATAGATAGCATATATTCTTAAACTTTAGTGCCTAAGCTGATAGTTATATTACACATTTATGTTTATATATTATATATGCTCAACACGCCTTCTCAGGTGTGCGGGCTAACTTTTGACATGTGATTAACTCTGATACCAAATTAAAATATGTGCTATGATCTATCTCAACTAAAAGACTAAGTTGATAGTTGAACAACACATTTATATTTATATATTATATATCCTCAACATACAACAACACCCACATATTCTTTTTGCGCATGCAACATGGTATGGTCCCAAATGAAGTTGTAGTGGATGGGAGTTTCATTTGTTTGATCCAATTTGGAATTTTTAGTAAATACATAGTATTCTTTAAAACCCAACTAGGTTTAATTGTATAATTTTAGAAAGTCTCATTTATTTTTATGAGCTTTTAAACGTTTTTTGTTATTAATATTTGTTTCACTAAAAAAACGTTGAATTGAACACTTAGAAATTTTAAATTTATTGTCAATACACGCATATTCTTCTTTGACACATCGTATTTAATTAGCTTACATTTTTCTTCATTGAGGTTTCGATACACACATATTCTTCTTTGACACATCGTATTCAATTAGCTTACACTTTTCTTCATTGAGGTTCCAGTATCTTAATGTGGTCCTGTAAATATGTAGTGCTATATATACATCATGCTTTCTTTTCTTTTTTTTCTTTCTTATTTTTTTTCTTTCTTTTTTTTTTTTCACAAAATTTTATGATATTTTTATCTTTTCATTTTGTTGTTCTGAAATTTCAGTTCAGTTATTATGAGAATCAAACTCAGGTTATTTCAGAGTTCTTCCTCACAAATTAAAGAAACTCTTTTGTCATTTGAACTACTCTTTTGGATTCTAAAATTTCAGTTTTGATATTATATTAATTGTATTCTTTTAGTTCGGTGCTATAATATTCTTTTTAAGGATTATGCTATGATATGATAATCTTGAGATGACAACAAATAAAAAAACATATCATATTAAATTACAAACAATATATGTAGCAATAAACCACAGACAGTATAATGTTGTACACTTATAATTCTCTTTATTTGTTTGGCTCTAAATCTTCTAATTTGTTGTCATCACTATCAAAAGCCTGACACCTGAACACGCAACTGAGGACACAATCATAGGGACCGCAATACCACAAGAATGTCCCTAAGCATTGCTGAAAGGATACCTATCAATTGTTAAAATTCCTTCACCTTTTTATGTATATACCACATGGGATGATGATTTGATGATGCAATATATTAATAATTCAAAAATACAAATCTTATGTGATATGATTGAATATAGTTACACTAGGGGACAAGTATTTTATCCATTTGCTTTATAAGAAACTGAATATAGTGACAACGTAACACTAGTACAAAGAAACACATCAGCTACACTTACACAAGTGTTTCCGCTACACCTGTACAGGTGTAGCGAATGAGGATGATAGAAAAAGTATAGTGGATGAGAGTGTCGCGGAAAGCATCATGCTAAACGCATTCTTTAGAATAGTTCGGAGATTGTGTTTTCAAAGCCTCTCAGGGTCTGTTTACTAACAGAAAATTGTTTTCTATTTTCTGTTTTCTAATTTTCCAGTTTTCTGTTTAGAAACTTGTTTACTAACACTTATTTTTTCAAATTTATTTTTTTAGATTAACGTTATAAAATTAACAATAAGTTTAATTTCGAGTGATTTTTAAACCTTATATTTAAAATATTTTAAAATATATTTGGTTTAAATAGAATAGATATATTTTTTACTTTTAAGTCCAATATATGTAAAAAATTTACATTTGATATCAGAACCAAATTTATATTTGTATATAATATATAAAAAAAAAAATATTTGAACCAATAATTTATTAAGTTCACATAAAATTTAGTTTAGATAATAATAATATTTTTTGAGCTAATATTTGAAATATGTTTGGATATATTCATTTGAATGACATGTATATAATATATAATTTTTATTTTGAATTCTAAATAATATATATGTGAAATTTCGATATCCGATATCTGGACCAAACTTGTATCTGATATAACATAATTAAAAATATCCAAACCAATAATCAATTGAGTTCAATCCAAATATAAAACGTGGTATAGATTTCAATTTTTAATTTTGATAATGTGAATGATGTATAATTTTAAGCATAATCAACTAAGTTATATTTAAATAAGTAATGCAAGTAGAAAAGATAGAAGATGATGATAAGTAAAAGAAGATGATAATAAATGTAATCATAGTAATGAATAAATATGTAAGTAGATAATGGTGAGAATGTACGTGTTTATAGTGACATATAGTCTAATAGATGATAGCTGGTTCTGTTTTCCATTTAGAAAACAGTTTTTTATAGTGTTTCAGTTTTCTAAAAAATTGAAAAATTATTTCCTGTTTTCAAAATAAAAAACTGTGCTACTAAACATGTTTTCTAATTTCTATTCTCCAGTTTTCTAAATTTCCAAAAAACTGGAGAAAATTTCCAGTTAGTAAACGGGCCTTCAAAGTTTGTCCACAGAGTCTTAGTAGAAGATAAAGTTGGCATACCAAGAGCCAAGTAGATCCCAGTAAAGACCGGTTAGATAGTTTTCGACTGCTTTCTTTGAAATTTCCCTTCCTTTTCTTACTAAAAAAAGTAGGGACCAATAATATTTTAACCATCAATAAACCAACTAGATAGTATCTCTTCACATGCATTGTCATGTTTTGTTTATGAAACACTAGAGCCTATCTGATCTATATCAAACAATTTTTACTTTTTCTAATATCGTTTTTCTATTAACAAGTGAACTTTCCATTAGTAACAAGTATTAATAGAATTTTTATTGTATTGTTTATCATTTTACATATGGATTAGAATTTTTCTTGAAGTATATTCTAAAATAGACATTCACAAATTTAAGGTACATTGAAGAGGAAGATCTTATGAGATTCTTGAAGAAAGTAGAGATTCATACCATATTCTCACTCTTTGAAGGAGCCCTCGAGACGGGGTGGATAACAAAGTCCGCCTTTAGAAATTGGGTGGTAAGTTTATACATTTGATCCAATTATCTTATCATGTCATAATAATAATTTTAATTAATAATGAAACATGGTTATGATGATATGAAGGTTAGAGCATACTATGAGCGGAAATTCCTTGCACATTCCTTAAACGACACAAAAACAGCAGTCCAACAGCTACACAAGCTGGCAAGTGCAGTTGTATGTGTGATTATAATTGTGATTTCTGTCTTAATCATGGGATTAGCATCCACAAAGGTTATCGCCTTCATCATCACCCAACTTCTTCTCCTGGGATTCACATTCCAAAACATGTGTAAAACCGTCTTCGAATCCATCGTCTTCGTCTTCGTCATGCACCCTTTCGACATCGGCGACCGTTGTGTCATCGACGGCGTCCAGGTATCTCTATGCGCATGCACACAAACACACACATATATAGACCTTAATTTAGGTGCAGTTGCGCCTTAACGTGCGGTCAATGCGGTTGCATCAATAGTTATGCACATATGCACGGATAGTGTTAGGAAAAACGCAACAAAAGTACACCAAAAAACACAGTATGTATTAAGTATACATCACCAAAAACGCATCATTAGGTATGCATAAAAGCACCACACCTGTTCATAATTCACAATTAGGTGTGGTGCATTTTTTTGGGGTGTGTTGTGTGTTTTTGTGATGTATTTGTGAATTTCATTGTTGTGCGTTTTTCTAACTCTATTGGTACCTTTTTAAGCGGCATCACCGCCCGCACGTTAAGACGCAGTCGCATTTGAGCAGAAGTATATATAAATATATTATTTAGTTCTTGATAAATAATGTTAGGAAAAATTGTAATTTATGCCCCTCTATAATATGTCAATTATCAATGTCACCCCTGAATTATTGTGGTTTAAATATTGCCCCTCAATTTTCAACAACGATACATATATTGCCCCTCCCGTGGTGTAAATATTGCCCCTCCTTCGTTACGGGAGGGGCAATATATGTACCGTTTTTAAAAATTGAGGGGCAACATTTACACCACTAATAATTCAGGGGTGACATTGATAATTGGCATATTATAAAGGGGCAAAAATTACAATTTTCCCATAATGTTACTTTTTGTGTGTAGATGATTGTTGAGGAGATGAATATACTGACGACGGTGTTTCTTCGTTATGACAATGAGAAAATCTATTACCCTAACGCGGTTTTGATCACGAAGCCCATCAGCAACTTCTACAGAAGCCCTGAGATGAGTGATACCATCAATTTCGACATTGACATCAACACTCCTATGGAGACAATAATCGCACTTAAGAAGGCCATACAAACGTAAGTATTATATGTTAAATTCCTACACTACATCCACATTTGCATTTTAATGAACAATTGAAAAGCACAAGATTTTCGATCATTTAAAAATGATCGAAAATGATGTTTCCCATCTCTTAGAGATCCAAAAATCACAAAATTTTCAAACATCCAAAAGTTGTTGGAAATGTTTTCGATCTCCGGAAGGTTCGAAAAATACTTGAGAAAAAAGAAGTGAACAAAAATTGAAGAATTTTTAGCCATGATGCTTTGGTAGATTGTATTGATGATGATGATGTTAGGTACATTGAGAGCAAGCCAAAGTACTGGAACCCAAAGCACTCAGTGGTGGTGAAGGGACTGGATAATGTGAGTGTGTTGAAAATGTTTCTAAGTGTTCAACACACAATCAACCATCAGAACTATGGGGATAGGAACAATCGCATAACCGAGCTGGTTCTTGAGCTGAAGAGGATCTTTGAGAGCCTTAGCATCAAGTATAGTCTCCTGCCTCAAGAGGTCCATCTTACCCAATTCAACACCCCCAATTTCACCATGCCAATCCCCCATCGTTAGCTTCTTCAAGCTTTACTACTCCTTTATAATCATATATATATATATATATATATATATATATATATATATATATATATATATATATATATATATATATATATATATATACCAGTGTAGTATGTAAAAAAAAATCTAATTTCATCCACCCATCTATTTATTATACTATGGTTTTAATTGGTTGGTGTTTTCTGCGAGGTTTCTTTGTGAAATTAAATTCAAATGATAATACATTTGTCTTATTGTACGTATTTTGTTAAAGAAATTTCTTCTGTGTATCACTGTATTGAGTAGTGTAATAAGTAATAGAATTTTTCATTCTAAATAAAAGTTTCATTTTATATTTTTTATAGTATTGTGTGATATTATGTCGTACTTTTAAATTTATATAATTGTAAAGTAGACATGATCAAATAGCCCACCCAATCACATATGCATGGGAATACAATGAGACATCGAATA
This sequence comes from Ipomoea triloba, assembly GCF_003576645.1. Lineage (NCBI taxonomy): Eukaryota > Viridiplantae > Streptophyta > Magnoliopsida > Solanales > Convolvulaceae > Ipomoea > Ipomoea triloba. Next base: position 1,904,183 of record NC_044923.1, on the reverse strand, counting down.
AAAAATGTAATTAGGTCCTCAAATAAGTTTCTTGGTGGATCCCACTGTGGAGACAGAAATAAAATCCTTATGTTATGAAAAACTACCAAAAAATCACTCTTCCATTTGTTAAAAAATCAAGCTTAAATTATTAGGCATTGAACAATCACCTTAAAAAAGAAAAATTAGATATAAAAACCTCATATAATCACTTAAAAATCACTATTGCGAATAGTAGGAGTGTCAACGTCGGCCGAACCAGCCGATCAGTCCACCTCATTAGGTCCGCCCCATCACGGACTTTTTGACGGGCTTTTGCCAGTCGCCTCACAACCCATGTGGGCTTGCCCGCGTATGCTGTGACCCACCGTGGGCCAAGCCTGTTAGACCTGCATTTTCGGGGGCCAAATTTTCTACCGTCTTAATCCGCGGGCTTCGGCGTACTTTGACACCTCTAATGAATGGCCTAAGAAATAAACAAAGTAAAGAATATTCTTATATTCCAATATTAGATTTACCTACCCAAAAGTTACGAATAATTACACATTGCTCCCCTAGTTTTCCAAAATTACTCCGTAAACCGGGGATTAAAAAAAAAAGGTAAAAAGAGCGGGGATCGCCAACATCGCATCATCACAACATCATCGCAGTCGTCATCATATATAAAGAGATACGCGGGTAACGGGATACAGAATACAAACAATTTTCACGAATCACAACTACCGGGCTGGGGTAGAGTGTATAGCTCTGGCCTCTGGATTATCCGGTTCCCCTTGCTTATGCCGTATCCTCTTCAGGTATCTCTCTCTATCGATATCACGTATAATTCGTGCACGCATACGCATGTTTAATGTGTATACGAATACGAATGTTTCTGTATATGTGAAATTTTGCTTCTGTGATCGGATTCGAGCTTATTGGATTGGGAGCTTTGAATTGGCTGCTCCTGGAATCTAGATTTGCCGTTTTTTTTTTCTTTGTCCTGAATTTGACATCGACATTCGTTCGTTCGTTGATATTTTGCTTGAGAATGTAGGTTTTTATTCGATTGTATGGTGTTAGAATGTTTTTGCTTTGACATTCGTTCGTTCGTTGATGTTTTGCTTTTGATTGTAGGTTTTTGTTCGATTTTATGATGTTAGAATGTTTTTGCTTTGACATTCATTCGTTCGTTGATGTTTTGCTTGAGAATGCAGGTTTTTATTCGATTTTATGTGTTAGAATGTTTTGGCTTTGATGTAGTACACGTGTTGATTTTTGTTCTATCATATGTATAATTGCATTTGAAAGCCTCAGAAACTATATATAAGTGCTAGTTATTCATTGAATTGAATGAGATTTTGATTGGAGGAACAGAGACTTGTTTTCTGGTGGCCAGATCATTGCCTTTCGTGGTGCATTGAAATCTGTAGCTGGTTTTTTCTTTTTAATCTTTTATTTTGTATTTGTTATATTCTGATTTAGTCGGCATGCATTCTTTGGGAGAATGAATGCAGTTTTTGGCTGGAAATTTAGAGTTGACTTGCTCATTTCTGTTTGAGAACGTACTTGGCACCTTATAGGATTAATTTGCGGCTTAAAACAAATGCTTATTACTTGATGTGAGAGATTGTATCCATCAGTATTTATAAGTTTAATTATGCTAATCTACTTATCTGGAAGGTCATCCCTGTTATACTGAGGTTCAGTCTAGTTTATGAATTATCAGAAGTAAAAGATAAAGTTGAGGCTTACTTAGTTAGATGGTTGTTTACAATTGTTTAAATAAATATATATTTTTAGACTTTGTAATATTTCAGGCTGTGTTAGTTTCCGATTGCAAGGGATTAAAATCACTTAGGACATGGAGGGAGTGTGCCATTGTTCAGATTGCTGCTGTCAAGTATTTTCATTGCCGGAAGTGCATATTGGTGGTTTCACTTCCAAGGGGATCTTCTTATTGTTTCCTTTGTCAATTTCACTTAGCCAGCAGCTTGCTTTGAATGATCAGTACAGGGCCACATGGGAATACTTTCTACGATAGGCGTTGGACATCTTGAGCTACTTGACAAGTGTTCTGATGTAAGTTTTCGCTATGCTGTTTACTCTCTTGTGCAATTTCATTAATGCTAATGCTTTGCCAATTCAGAACTCATTTGAGATCCTTTGAGATATCACTTTTGTTTCTTGTTCACCTCTTAGTCTTTATGTATCCAAACCCTGTCTGTAATCTCTCTTTCTTCTGTTTCAGGAATAAATTCTGCAAGCAAATTAATGATGTTTCTAAACATCAGTAACCTGTAAAATTTAGATTACTCTTTCTTAGAGTTAGCTTCTTTCTGTATGCGTCTCTGTCTTTTCTCTTGAAGGGTGCCTGCCAAGAACATGATTCACTTGTTTGAACTCTGAAGAATCGTATGAAAGGAGTTTCCAATTCTGTTTTAGAAGGCACTATGAAACTTATCTGGAATTAAGAATCAAATCTGTCACTGGACTGCATTGTGCTTCAACTAGTACCTGGGTGATATCAAGGTGGTTGATAGCCCTTGTCTTACCTTGTTACTGCTTTGAGGTCTTTGGTGTGGTTTATGTCACGACAGAAGTCAAATCCACCCAACATAATCTTGGTGGCTTTGTTGTTATTTGCAAGCCAGTGTAAAGTCAGTGGTAGATTTTCCTGAATCAGCCAGGACAGCAGTTTATATATAGTAGCTCTATTTTCGAGTTGTCTAACGTAGGCAGAATACGTATGCATAGTCTATGTGTGTGTTCTTCATCTTCTACAAATAATAAGTCTTCTACATTCCAGTGTAATAAAAAATGGACAGGTCAGTTGATTTCTACTTCCACCGCCGTTGTCTCTCTCTCTCTCTCTCTTTTTCCCAATTAACCTGTGATGGCTTGCTGCAGGTATAATATAATCAAGGAAGTTGGTAATGGTACATTTGGAAGTGTTTGGCGAGCATTAAATAAGCAAACTGGTGATGTGGTGTGTGCTACTTTCATCTTTAAAACCTGACCTTTAGCTTTTTATTTTTATATCAGATCTTCCATTAAACATTATTGCTGAACAGGTTGCAATAAAAAAAATGAAGAAGAAATATTATTCATGGGAGGAGTGTGTAAACTTGAGAGAAGTCAAGGTAAAACAAAATTTCCCATTTTCCTTTAATATGACCTCCCTCTGTCATAGATAAAATTGACATTTGTTTCATTCGCAGTCATTGAGGAGAATGAGCCATCCAAATATTGTAAAGCTCAAGGAAGTAATTAGGGAACATGACGTCTTGTTTTTTGTGTTTGAATATATGGTACGTGGTGCTTGTTACATGGTTTTTTATTTCTCTTTGCTATAGGTTTTAAGCAGTATTAAAAAATTTTAAACACCTTCCAGGAGTGTAACCTGTACCAGCTTATGAAGGACAGAGTAAAGCTTTTCTCAGAAGCTGAAATTAAAAATTGGTGCTTCCAAGTATTTCAAGGTCTTGCACACATGCATCAACGGGGATATTTTCATCGTGACCTTAAGCCAGGTAGTTATTTGAATTTTATCTCCTTTTGATATAGAAGTATAATATATGTATGCTGTTGTAAGAACATATTTTTGACCGACTTTTGATATCCAATCACTAAAAAGATACTGATGATTATCAATAAGCTGCTAATGCTGACTTTTCAGTTGACTTCCTTTATATTTAACCTTCTGAGCTTTTATTTGGTTTTTCTTTCACCTTTTACCATGAGTTATGAACATTAGTAATTTGATTTACACCTCCTAATTCTCTTTTAAGATGTTGAATTTTGCAGCACTGTGAAATTGTTCAACATGCCATACATGCATTCTAAATGAAATGTTATCATAATTTCTTAAGTTTATAAACTATGAAATAGTATTTTACTTTGATTCGCTGCTGGTTTTATTGTTGATGATCTTTGAGCTTATATTTGTGCTACTGTTAAGTGTACTTCAGAAGCGTGTGGTCACTGGTTCTACACAAAATTCTTGTGGGATATGTGCCATATTTATGTTAGAAAACTAAACTTGCATTACAATTCTGTATGCCACTGAATCTTACAAAAATCTGTGTTTCCTGTATGAACTTGGCTGATTGAAATATATACCATGAACTAAGTATTTATGCAATTGTTGTAATTGTCATCTGGTCAGTTCTAAAATAATGTTTATTTTGATGGTTGAACAGAGAACTTGTTGGTTTCAAAAGATATAATTAAAATTGCTGATTTTGGTCTTGCCCGTCAGATCAATTCTCAACCTCCATATACAGGATACGTCTCAACACGCTGGTGAACATTTACTGTTTACCCTTTGTTATTTTTTCCCCTCTTTTTAGATGAAGATCAGTAACTCAAAGGTGATATTGCAGGTATCGGGCTCCTGAAGTTCTTCTCCAGTCAACAACATATGGATTTGCTGTTGGTATGTATGAATTCAGAACTAAAACACTTCTCTCTCTCTTTCTCACTGGTATTATTATCCCCTCCCCACCCCTACATTTTCCTCTCTTCCTGATGCATGATTTACTTTGTATTTTGTGTTTCAGATATGTGGGCAATGGGTGCAATTATGGCTGAATTGTTTACAAAGCATCCTCTATTTCCGGGTTTAAAGTAAATCTTTTGGATATTTTTATTCTCCTTGTTATTTTTCTCATTGATGTTAACGGATTGTATCATTATCAATGCAGTGAAGCAGATGAAATCTACAAAATATGCAGTGTATTAGGCTCACCAACAATGACAGAATGGTCTGAGGGACTTCAACTTGCCAATTCTATTGGCTACCAGTTTCCACAGGTGAGTTGTTCATCCCTTCTTCCCCCTCCACATGTGTGAATGAGTGCTTCAAGCTTTACCAGATGCCATGAGTCAGTTTGTACTCTACATTTCCTTGGATTTGATTTTTTTTTTATTAGATTTGTATATTGATTAATCTTATATTATGTTATATGTTGTAGGCTGTTGGTTTGCATCTTTCAGTGTTGATACCATCTGCTAGTGAGAACGCTATTAATCTTATTACAGTAAGTTCTCTTTACAAACACTTGTCATCATTTCTCTATTTGCCTTTTGACAGATGTGGATTTTTTGGATTGGAACAACATTTGGAATTTGTAAATTGGCATGTCTCCCCCTCCCGCCTTATTTTCCCTATGGTGCTACAAGCCCACTTATTCCTTTTTCATGTGTTGCTTTATTATAGTCACTTTGCTCATGGGATCCCTGCAAGAGGCCAACTGCTGTGGAGGTCCTTCAGCATCCTTTCTTTCAGGTTGCCTATTTCTCCTGTGATGCCTCCATTCTTTCACTGTGCTTTTTTCTTGTATTTAATATTTAATATGCACAGTGTTATAAAGAGATATAACTCTTTGTATGTTTTTTTTTTCTGACAGAGTTGCATCTATGTTCCACCATCTCTGCGGTCTGGTGTAGCCCTCTCAAGAACCACCCAATCTGGTTTGTTTTTTTATCTTACTCACTGTGATGCATCCTGCCAGCCTTCATTGTTTTCTAACCTCCTTTCAATGTCATTTGCTAACAGTAGGGCGCAATAATATTGGGTTCATTTCAACTAGAACAACAGATGCATCGGAGCAAAAGGGCAATAGGTTGTCCATTGGGACTATCTCCAATCCAAAGTCCATGAGTAAAACATCATCTCTCAAGTCACATGCATCCTTGAATGCGGGTAACATATAATGTGTTGTGTTAATTTTTTAAAACAATCTAGAGCTAATACTTTTGAAATAAAGTTAAAAATCTAAAGCTAGAACTGATTAAAAATAGAAATAGGCTAAAATTATCATGAGAAACCACACAAGAATCAATTGGCTTCTTTCATGAAGATCTTTCTTTACAGTTTAGGACAAAAAAGATTTCTGATATCCAAAAAACATCCATCTCAATACTTTTTTTACAGGTATACAAAGAAAGTCGGAAATAAACTCTCAGGTTGGTATATTTCATAGTTGTATTTTACACAGTTGCGGTAAGTTCTTCCGGTTATTGAGTTTAGTTCAGATAACATTGTTAACAATATATTATTATATTCCCAGGATGCAATAACCAATAAACCTCTTAAGGGTTCTCTGAAGCAGCAATCTAAATATCAACCACCCGCAAGGAATCTTCCCAGTGAGTTACATATAAGAGTGAAATTTCAGTTTGTGCACATAAATAGTTAGGATGGAATCCTTTTTGCATACCATATCATGGATTCATGGTTGTACTCTTCTCTTCTCTGTGGGAAGTGTAGTTAAATTTGTTTATGTAATTGTTAGGAAAGACCAAATATTGAAAACTAAACACTTTATGCATTTCTAGTATTGCTCGAATTGATGTGGTAAATGTGCTTTTGCTTGGCAGTGCCAGGCCCCACGGTGAAGCCTAGTCAAGTCTCGAATGCAGCTAAGAAGTTCACAAACCTAAATATTGGCTCCGGTAGACCACCTGTAAAACAACTGTCGCCTCAGCCTCCGAAGGCCGGAGGGTGGCATTCGCAAACCAGGGTGCCCCATGGAAGATCTCGGGCCATTCCTCCAGGAAGGGCTTCGACAAGGAAAGTGACGGGCTGAAGATTAGATACAACATTGATTCATGATGGTGCTCGAGTATGCTGCCCTTCGTGTCTGGCTAAATTTGTGAGTTTGATTATTTGATCCACTTTTATGCGTGCCTCCCCCTCCTGTGCTCTGTTCCAATTAGTAGACCAAACTGTTGTTTCATTTTTACTAGTCTATGATTAAGAAATTATGTTGTGGTAAAATCTTCAAAGTGTCTTTTTGGATATAAACACCATTGGAAGTGTTGGAGTTTAGTAAACATTATACCATTGATTCCTTGAGCCCAGAAAGTTGTACAATAGAAACAGCCGTTTATATTGCCTATCAAACATCTTTCTTTTGTAGCCATTGAAGCAACAACTTGGGAGGCAAAACAAAGCACAAAAAGAATTTGCAAAATATTGAATGAAGCCATAAAATTATCAGCGACCAAAATTGAATGAAACATTAAAACTCGTCAAGAGAGTGACTGCCTTGTTGAATGAAGCCATTCTAATTGAAGAAGTATAAATATCAAACATGCTCGCACTGTAGTCGTTGTCTAGTCTTTTTTTTTTTAATCACTCAAAATGGTTGTGAACTTGAACCGTAACGCCATCTCCACATGGGAGAGGCGATTTGCATCCCCTTAGATGCAGAGGCAAAATTTTTCCTTTTCCATTTCCATTGAGCATTCAATCTCTCAATGAATGCCAATAGGAAAAGAGTTATAGTTCAAAGGTATTGAGCTTGTATCCTGTCCCTGTTCTGTTCCCACCAGGTCTTCGCATTTACCTCCCCAAATCTTTCTCGACTGTGTGAAACATGAAAACAGAGGTCAAATTATCAATACAAGGATAGAAGCTGTAGTTTATTATTTATATATGCTTTTGTGATGGTTTCATGTTTCTTGGACTCAATAGGAGAAGAGTGAAATACCTGAATCTGACACGGCGCAGCTCTCTGGTGCCATCAGCTAGTTGTCTGATGGTTATATACACCCCGGGTTCATCTTCTTCTATCCATTCTGAATCCACTTCACTGGCATTGCTAACTGAAACTGCTGGCTCATCTCTAGAGTCAGTCGTCATCCGTGATGGTTCCATAGAAGACATTGGGGGGCCACCACCACCACCATAACCACTTGAGCTAGGTTTATAGTAATTCCTTGATGCAGGAGCTATCATAGGGCTCTCCCTTATTGACAGCCGGGAATAAGTAGAATCTCTCTGTATATATATACATATAAAAGATTGTAAAATTTGTAAGCTTAAGTAAATCTGGTTCACAGTTTGTAATTCTGTAAGGTGAAGCTCAATTTACCCCAGCCTCAGAGTGCGAGGGAGTGCCAAATGCTTGCTGATTGAATCTTTGAACATTATAGAGCTCCATGATTCTGTCATAGTTTTCTCCCCACCATCTCTGAGCTTGCCATTTGTCAAACATGTCCCGGCTTCAAATATCCAAAAACACTTGTCAGTTTCAAATAGGAAACCAGAGAAAGATTGACAAGAATTAAGGAATTTGAATATTAGTAACATTTGAACAATATTCTGAAGGGGTTTCACATATAGTACCTGAAACGGATTCGTTTAAGATCATTCCCGCCAGTTGGGAGAGACACAAAAGTGATCTGAACTCCAGGCTCCACCTGAGCTGTCCACTCCTTGGGCTCTCTGTCTTCTTCCAGGACCAATTCACCAGACTGGGGGACGGAGTCTCCACCACCAACAAATCTCGACTGGGGTCGAGGAGTCCGGTGATGAGCAGGATTTGTGAAATCCCAAGCCGGTGTAGAGCTCGAGCTCCCAGGCTGGTATGTGTATGGAACATCCTCGGAGATTGTATCAAAATCAGGATATGGCCTATGCCCTTTCCTATAACTGCTGGTTGGTGTGCTTGACTTGCTTTTACTTCCAGACACCTTCAATGCAATATCCTTTATCTGTAAATCAAACACCAAAACCCATACATTTTAGCATAATGAGAGCTGCCATTTGTTACACCTAAAACATGAACACAATGACCATTACACAAAATTATTCTAGCAACTTAGTCCTGTTAATCAATGCCATTCAGTCAATCTTAAAACACAAAGCCACCTCTAGCAGGGCATTTTGCTAAGGTTTTGCAAATAAACTTGAAACATAGGATTCCTAGCTATGGCAAGAGATTATAGGAGTTCCAAGGTACAAGAAACAGTGTTGATTTTGTGCAAGCATTTGACTGTGTGTGTCATAAAGGGCATTCATGGATTTGAATTGCTAACATGGTAGCTGGGAGTAGGAGGGAGCACAGTGAGTGGGAGGACAAGAATTCAAAGGTGGGTCAAGTCAAAGGAACATTGATAGCTCTTTACCAGACATGAACATTGTCTTTACTCACATTCTAGGGAGATTTGACCAAAACACATTCACATGTAAATAAAAATAAAACAAACAAACAAATAAATAAAAAAGAAAACTACTCCCATCCTGAGCAATCCCCAAAGGGATCAGGGAAAGATTTTCTTCCAGCTTGGAAGATTTTGTAAAGGATAGAACTACTGAAAAGCAAAAGGAGTGATGCAAAAGACGGAAAGGCAGCAAGTTACTTGGACTATATGTCTCAATGTTGATGTTCTGAACATGGCTTTTTGGGTCTTGACAGCAAAGGGGAACACTGTTCATTTCTATAGAAAATACCCTCAACCTTTCCACCATTAAAGATTGCTCTGCTGGAGTCATCGAGTGGTTGCAGACCTATTTTTGTCCACTAACCATAGTGAAACAAATAGCCACCTAATACCTTTAATCATAGAATTAGCTATGTCTTAATCCAAGATTTTTTCCCCTTTTTGTTTCTTTTAACGTTTTTAGATCATCAATCCAATCAAACCCAATGATGGGAAAAAACAACCCCAAATTCACCAGATCCAAGGCATAGAAACTGAAGCCTAATTGTTTACATTGGGTAGGCCCAAACAGCAAACACCACCAGTGAGCCCCACAAAATGGAGGGCACTGTACAGCGTTACAAAATAATAGTGTTTTGCACTTTGCATGCAAAGACTAAGAAGAATCTCCTTAATCATCTTATTAGGTCTTTCTTCTTTATTTTTTTTCTCACTTTTAATCATTTTTTGCACGTACATAGTTATGTGTAAAGACTGAGTTTGATCCCAACCTTTACACCTAAGGGTTCAAAGCAGTCCTTTTTTAGTGACTAAAAAAACCGTACTCACTATTTGAGAGTATACACAAGATAAACCTTCCGTGTGACCCTAACTAGCAAAGCTGCCCATAGTTAAAAGGTTCGCTATTTGAGAATATGCTCAAGATAAACTTGCGTGTGACCCTAATTGGCAAAGCTCCTCGTAGTTGACATGTATAACATTGTTGTTACCAATCTATCAACTCAAGTAACTTGAGTGGGATTGTTGCTCCAAACCCGACTTTTACTTTAAGAAGTTTGGAGCAAGTCCATCTAACCTTTTGCTTTTTTCCTCTTTTTTTTTTTACCTACACGTTTACGTGACAACTCTCTCATATTTTTGTTTGCTAATAATATTTGACAAGGGTTTCCAATATATATATATATTTATTTATTTATTTGACAAGGTGGGGAAGACCAATAATAATATAGTAGGGAAGGGAGTAGGATAAGAACCTGTGCCGTCAGGCTTTTGACGGCGTCCTTTGTACCGGGCGTTCCACGGGGGCCTTCCTCTCCGTCATCGTCATCATTCTTTTGCTTACACGTGATGCACGTCAACATCTCCTCACTATCGCTCTCCTAAAATATATATTTTTTATCTGAAAAAAGCAATAAATCTGTAAGAAGTACAGAAGTATACTGTAACAATCGATGAAATTCACAGAACGAATTTGAACGAAATCAACTTCAATTTTCGGATGAAATAATGAAGCACACTGTACGTGTTTGAGTAATTTATTTCTTTTGTCTAAAAATAAAAATTAGAATGAATGACTAATCGCTTTATCAGTCGCTGTGTCAGAGACTAGACAGCGGCCATTGAATCGACAAATAGACAAAAAGCAACCCGCGCACACGCTCTGCATCTCATGCCGGTTTCCCCGCAAATGATATACGGTGACGTTTCATTGATTAATACAATAATTTCAACAACGGAATAAATAATTTTAACCTCACCTCGAATTTCTCCGACGTCGACGAAGACGATCGCTCGCTCCTTCCTCTTCACTCCCTGCGATTCTCCGGCGACGAAAAGGAAGGAGAGAAATCGGCGCAATCGGTTCCGCGACCGCTGAAATTCTCCGGCATTAAGCTCGGCTGAGAGCTTCCAGGGCGAAAAAATCGCCGAGTCTCCGGCGCCGGAACTCGGAATTCTCGGATTATCAGCTCCGGCGACTACATCAACACACAGAAAAACAGAGCAGAACAGCACAAACAAACGTGTGCGCGCGTGTGTAGATATAGATACAGGGGGCTGTATGTATAGTATAGATTCTCAAGGCGAAACGAGAGAGGAATTGAAGGGAATGGAGACAAAGAGAGAAGTGGTTTCGTCGTTATATAACGGAAATCGTGAGTATATGTATAGAGAGGAGCCGTGCAGTGAAGGTATTGTTCGGTGCGCTTTAGTGATTGGACGCTGTTATCGAATGATCATTTGGACAAATGGGTGCTTTATGGTCTTGATTAGCGGAGACATGATGGCCCACCTGTCCAGGTGGAGTGGGGTTTAGGACACGCGTCATCTCTTAATTGGATAGCAGTCTTCATTGGTTGCAAAATCACATCATTAGCTGATCAGTGTTTATTTTAATAATCAACCGTATTAACAAATCAATAATTAATAAACAATGGGAAATGATCATAGGATCGCAGCAGCTGCAGAAAATCTCACTTTTTTATTTACCGACTATCTATTAAAAAAATAATTAATTATTGTATCCAAATGACTTTATATCATCAACATACTATCTTATATTAGAACAATTACCTAGTATTTGCATACATAGATTAAAGCCTTCTAATCCAAAAAGGGTAAGGTTAGGTTAATTAATATATTTATGTAGCCTAACAAGATATGATGAAAATGTGGAATATTAAAAGTTCCCATAGTGGCATAGTGTATATCAATTAAATTAGAATACATATAATAATCCTAACATATAACATATTATTAAAAATCTTGTAGCCTAGTGACAAAGGGAAATTGAAATTCTAGTGTGTCTAGTGAGTGCTTCCTCATTTCATGCTCAAGCCCTATGGGTTTTGGAGAACCCCCCTCTCCCCTTTTATGGTTTTTAAGTGATGACAAATTGGTCGTTCATTGGCAAAAATGTGTTTTCGTTGCTAATAGCTAGTTTAATTTTTGTGGGTTGGGGTTCCCCTCCCTTTAAAACAACGAAATATAGAGTAGTTCTGAAAGGGACAATCGAATGAGTGAAGCACGACTTTTGTATCCACAACTTACAAGTTTTATTCTTGTCAACCCTCTTTTAGTCGGATATGTTACACATAGTATTCCTAGTACGATTTAACTATCATATGTGATTTATGAACTATTACACAGGAGCATGATTTACCTAGTTCATACTCTCTAGTAGTTGCAAATTTTCCTGTTCATCAAAACTGAATTGCAAATTTAATTTGATTAGGGTTTGCTCTTTTAAGTGCTGCATTTTCTTACAATTTGGTAGTGTGTGTGTGAGTGATTTTTTTCCCCTTTTCTCTTTTGTCTTTAAACCTGCTAGTGTTGTCTGGCTTTATTCCCCTATATAGCTCTAACATCTCTTTAAGCAAAGAAAAAGAATGCTGGATCAGAATATAATTGCAAGAGGCAAAAAAGAGAAAAAAAATGTATATATTTGAAATTTTAATGATTGTAGTCTTTTTATTGCATCAATAGCCTACAAATAATTTGAAAGTTAGGATCTGTTCAACTCAAAATCATGGTAATACACCCTGGCTTTACCCTTCTTTAGAACATAGTACAGCTTGTATGGCAAAAGCTCATCACAGGCAACCTAAAACCATGATTTGATTGAGGGGCAACAAATTTTTATTTTTATTTTTTACTTTTGTCAAATTAAATAATGACATGAAGAATCAATTTCGAAAAGCCTTGATCCCCATCCATGAAAGCTTAGCCACTAATATATGATTTTGATTTGATTGTTTATTTTCCTCCCCATCCTTAATAAGTTTACAATACTACAAAGCACATTTTATATTTTGTCATTAACAACAATATAGGACACATTAAAATCCTTAAAGAAACATGTTTTAACATTGAACTAGTATCACATCCCGTAGTCTAAAATGAATAAACTACATTTGTTTATTCTTGAATTTAATACCCAATAGAACATGTTATGATATTGAACTAGTATGGAATCCCGTCATCTAAAATGAATAAACTACATTTGCTTATTCTTAATTTTAATATCGCGTAAAAGTGGTTGAGCTAGTAATAACAACTAAGGATCATCTTGCCGTCATGTTATAGAGAAGACACTCAATACCACTTTACCACTTTCTTATCCTATTAAATTATTGTAAAGAATGATTAAATACCATTATAAAATGAGATTTGTAGAAAATTTAGTTGTATTAAAAAATTCATAAAATTTATAACAAATTCATAAGTAAATTTTTTTAAATATGTATTAATAAAAAATTAATAATAATGATAAATTTGTAATATTTTAATTTATTATGATTTATAATATTTTTAATAATAGACATTTTATATTTTGTACATATTAATTATTAGTTTATCAAAAAAATATTAACATTAATAAAATTTAATTATGCAATGCAAATGTTAATTTATATTATTTGAATAAAGTATGTCACGTGTATTTTAATATAAATTAAAAAGTTTATTTGTTAAAAAATCTGAATGAATTAAAATATTAAAAGTTTTTTTTTGAGTGAAAATATTAAAAAGTTAATTTTCATTTTTATTGTTTATCAATATAAATTACGTTATTTTTTGTATGCCAAGACCTTGTGGTCTAGTGACACCCCGTTACACTCTCATATGGAAGGGAGTATCAATATATTATTTTTCATATTAAACTTCTTAATACAACTAAAATTTTCTACAAATTTCATTTTATAACGGTATTTAATCATTCTTTACAATGAAATAGATGAGAGTGTGGTGATGTGGTAATAAGTGCATTCTCTATGCAAGAGATTTTCTGACAACTACAATCTCTATTACATTGTAGTATTTGTTCATCTATGCAAGAGGTTAAGTGTTCAAATCTTAAATATTTATAAAATAATACTAGTTTTTCTTATGCGCGATGCGCAAAAAATAGGTGCCCAATATTAGTATTTTATATTAAAATTTTAAATTTATTTAAATTTTAATATGGTAAATAATAATAATAATAATAATAATAATAATAATAATAATGTAAAATATTTTTATAAATTGGATATTTGTATTTAAAAAAATAACTAACATATAACTCTAATATTTAATGTGTATATATTATTATTATTGTTGAAGATAAGAAAATATATGGTGGATGCATGTGCATAGTAACAATAGTGGAAAAGATAACGAAAGTTATAATGGTAGGGGTATATTTATCCAAAATATTATGTAGTACAACTTTTAGAGCATAATGTACAAAAAAACTTAACGGAAAAAATGGACATAAATGAGGGGTATAACCTTCATTCACATTTATTATGTTTTTAGATATAAGTTGGCATGTAAATATGATGACGTGACAGAGATGATGTCAACACCAGATCAACTATGTTTTATATGTATTTTGACCCAAATAATTCACCATCAATTTCAACTCATATCAAGTCCGTAATAAGCAATTTATAAATTTTATCCTAATTTTTTTTTAAAAAAAAAATCAAATTGACAGCACGCTTTGACTTTGGACTAATTTAACTTCCCATCCATCATAGAATTTATATGAACCCAAAAAAAGTAAAATAAAATATCTTAGTTGTGGCCAGAAAAAGACAAATCAAATGACAGCAATCTGATGCAGAATAGGGTATTACACAGTGGCCACACTATAGATGAAGTCATAAAGGTGAGATTATATGGAGAAACAAATAAATGTATGTTGAGATTATCTATATAAATATATATGCTTTCTTTCTTTAAACGTAACCTTAAGAATATCCATTGTCGTAAGCAAACAAACAGGGTGGGGGGGTTTGGGAAAGTGAAAATGGAAAAGCTCCATTCAACGATCATCATCTGTAAAGTACAAGAAGAAGATCTAATTCCCCTAACCCCCTTTCCCCATTTCCAAGGGGGCTTTTGTTTTCCATCTTTGATCAAAAACCTATATATGCATAGCTTCTTTTCTATCTCTGTTCCAGTCCTTACCATTTTTAAAAGAAGAGTCCAGACCAGGTGAATGGGAGATCCATTCCCCCTTTTATTTATTTTGATTTGAATCCCTACAGTACTTTCCACATATATTATTGTTTTGAGGTTGCTGCCCACCCGGACCGACCGGACCAACCATCCGTAAACGTTAAATATTTTTTTTTCTTTTTTTATTTCGGTTCCACCCTATGATGACTACTATGATGAGTTGATGACCAAAGTCTTCAATCCCTCTACCTCTAGTTTTGACCGCTGTTGGCGCTATTTTGACCTACTTAATTTCAATTTTGCCAAATTTTTGTGATAAAAAGTGGAATTGCCCACTCTCCACTCTCCATATTCTACCTCCCAACTCATCGACTCGACTCAACTAATTTACAGAAGTTAGACTTGTTGATAGTGAGACATAATTATTAGTGTCTTGTGACGAATTTCATCTATATGACTAATTAAATTACCCATGATAGTATTTTTTGTCAAATCCTATTAGTGTATAATTGGATTATTTTAATGAGATTCAAAAAAATAATTCAAGTACCCGTCTTATCTTCATGATTTATAAACATAGTAGTATTGCGTTGTAATTGGAATTTTGTTCGTGGTTAGGTTAATCTTCATAATATCATCATATTATATATGTTAAGAGTTTTTTTTTATATCCTAATTAAGTTTTCCAGCTTTGTCGGACTATATTATTGACCTTATAAACTTGCACCCAAATCCAGGAGACCAGAGGTAAATTAAGTTGATCTAATTTCAAGACTCAACATCAAACTATACAGTTATGTACCCAAAGAATCCAACCAAATACAAATCCAAACCTCATCCTACCACAAGATTCATATTTGAAATCGAATAATATTTGTCCATTGTTTCATAATAGATTTTGTGTGTTGACTATTGACTAATCATAACCTATATTCATAGTAGTCTTGCATACAGTTTGTGAACGAACAGTTGTGTATACACACAACTATGTAAGATATTATTGCCAACAGGACTAAAAAATTCTTATTTGAATTGGAGTTAAATAAATTAACATCACAGTAAATGATGATGACTATAGTCTTACAATCTGAACATAGACAAGATAATTTTGTTATTAATTTGCATATCATTACTCGCAGAAGTTTAATAGTGGTGTCTCTGCCTCAACAGCATACATAAAGTAAATGCACAAATTAGAACCAAATTAAAACCAAAATGTTGAAATGATGGTTAATTCTTTTTGGAGCCACCCCAGATGGATTGCCAGAAAACGGGCCAATTCTTCTGAGCTTCATTCCAACCCAAGAGAGAGCCCTCCCTCATAGGGTCCCAACTGGAGGACACTATCCCATAGCTGACACCTAAGAGGGCAGTGCCGAAGAAGATAAACGAGACGATGAAGGGTATCCAATAGGGCACATCGATCTTTAGCCCAACTTTGAGGTAGTAAAAGAATGGGAAGAACAACAGCCCTATGAAGAGAGGGATGCCCACTGAGAAACCCATTCTGCTCATCATCCTATTAGTCACAATCTCCGGAATCACCCCTTGATCCTCATCCTCCACTTCTTCTTCGTTGTCTTCTTCATCGTCGTCATCCTCGAAGCCTTTTCTGAGCTTCTTTTTGGACCTTTTGGGTTTCTTTTGGGAGGTGCCATAGCCGAAGCCTCTTGGGGTTGCTGAAAGGGTGAAGTGGGATAAGGAAGTTGAAGATTGGTGTGGTTTTGGCTTTGATTTTGGGAGTGGAAATGGAAGGAAATGTTTGGTTGGGATTGATGAAATTAGGGCCGGGAGTGGTGAGGTTCTAGGAATTGAACAAGCTTCCATTGGGTTTGTTCCTCCCCTAGTTGGTTTAAGCATTTTGAGATGCCTAAATGGTTGGTGGGGAAGGATTAGAGTTCTGGTTTTTGGAGGAGAAATCTTATCCGTTATGGGGCCATGTAGCTCCACATTTAGATTCTAGTCCCCCATGACTCAATTTTGCTATCTAATTTACAGTCATGCCCCTTGGAAATTTTGGGCCAATGCCCCTTCTCTAAATCCCCAGCCCTCCACCACTAATCTCAAATTTGGGAAACTCAACCAAATTGGTTCCACCTTCAATTTGAAAATTACAAAATTTTAAATTTAAGTCCAAGAGTCTTATGACTACACTGTCCTTAGTGGGAGCGTTGACTCTTTGTGCTTCAGTAGGTTGAGAAAGTATGTATGTATGAACAAATACTATACTGTAACAGAGTCAATAGTATTAAAAAAAAAATCCAAGAGTCTTATTGGCTTTCTTGATTTGAGTCGGTCAGTTTTTTATGACTACAAACTAACATATCTATAGTATATGCCAACTTTGAACTGGAATGAGACTCAAATCTGCAACATTTTGTTTGAAATTGTAAAAATGATGTTATTAAAACATAAAGTACTTGGCACAAACTAATTAAACGCTTCATCTTGAATAAAAAACAACCTCTACTACCTGATTAATATTTAGTTTAGTCTTAGAGCATTAACAATAGTGATTTTTGCTCCGTTTTTTAGGAGAACATAGTTTATGTGGAGGAGAGAGAAGATTTGCGGGCTTCTTGCAAGAGGTTGATTTGTTGTGGGCCCCGCAAGAGAGAAAGTGGAGAAGAGAGGCGCAGTGTAGTGCGTTTTGCACACATACAGACATACAGTGCCTAGCCGGCACGTGATGCGTTAACTGTATTTTTATTTTTATTTTTTACGTTTTGCACACATACAGTCCCTCTTTTTTTCGTCTTCTCTCTCACTCAATCTCTCCCTCCTAATTGGGACCTAAAAAAAAAAAAACTCCTATTAAGGTTGCTATTAGACATTTAATAAAATTAAGAATAACAAATCATATTGCTAGACCAAACGGTTACCTAGACTCACTTGTTTTTAGGCTTCAATCTGCAGTGAGTAGTGAGCAGAGTTTCAAAAGCTGTCATCAACATCTATCAGTCATTTCATATTCTTGGTCTGACTAGTGACTACCACTTTACATGTGATATTACTATTTAGAGAGTGACACTTCTGGTTTCATGTACTACACTTCTACATACACACACAAGAGAATTGACAAGACAGTAGATTCCCTTAGGATGATGTGCATGCTTCAAGAAATGGAAATAGCAGACAGACAACAAACAAGCAAGTGCAGCAGAAGTTTACTCACCTAAGTTTCCAGTCAAAATAGCAAGGCGAAGTTGACCGGATCCTGAGAGACTCAATCGATGACTGCGAAAGCACAGGGTTGGATGTTTTGCAAACTGAAAATTTCATATGACAATAAAGTTATTTTAAATTGAAATATGAACAAATAAGCAACAATCTAAGATTATTAGCAATCACCTACCACAAATTTATTTCCAATCTGACATTTCAACATAAACTCGAACTTCACCTCCAGATAGCATCTGTGTGTAGAGAGATTAAATATGTTCATAAGTTCGATTGTTTAATTTTAAGCATGTAGACACTCCATAAGTAAACCTGTGCTCTAGACTTGAATTAATAGTAACAGGAACTCGATTAGTTACAGTTAAGATGGGAATACATAACTAATCGACCTTAACACACTAACTGTTCTACAAGTATTAGATGTCTATCGTTAAGTGTATCTGTAATTGCCAGGAAATCAAAACAGAAATGATAAAAACGCCTAAGAGTTAGTGAAGGAGAGGCAGAGACCTGAGTCGTTTCTGAGGATGGAAATGATCGGCCTCAAGCTCCTCGAGAGTCTCCGAGTGCGACTGATAGTATCCAGTCCAGATGACATAAAGTCCCTCAGATCGGCGACCGTCTTGAGGTTCTCGCCGCTGATAGCTTCATCGTCAATCTCTTCATCACCTCTTTCTGATCAATGTGCTAGGAGCTGGTTGAAGTGTTGAAATGTGAGAGATTTGAGTTGCAAATCACAGTGGCCGTGGCGGGGCTTTTGCAAGGAAAATCTTTTAAATTGGCACGGAAAACTGGACGCATGTACTGAGCATGGGCTGGCCATGTGAGACGAAGCCCAATTAAAACGTGTATAGGAACTAGAAAACAGGCCCACACTATAAACCTCCGATCATTATTGTGTGGACCATACTATCAAATAATGCACATTCAATATAAAACTAATGTACATTCAGTATAAAAATAATGTACATTATATTCAGGGGATGTACATTATTTGTGTATTGAATGTACATTATTTTTACTATAAAAATAATGTACATTCAGTAAAAAAATAATGTACATTTAGTACATTAAAAATGTACATTTTATCATGGTCCACACAGCTGTGTGGACTATGGTCCATACAATAATTTGCCATAAACCTCGGCAAATTATACCATGAACTAAGGTGGACCCTGGTTTAAAATAATATTCAGATTATATGGATGCAATTAACATATTATGTGTCTTCTATTAACGAATTATATGTTTATAACTAAATTGAAAACAAATAATGCAGACAAATTTAATACCCAGTGGTTGAAGGGGATTGTGGCGGAGGCCAGTAAAGTCATTAAGGACCGAGTCCAGTACCCAGCCTGTTTCGAGCAATGAAAATAAGTTGTTTGCATCTTCGCTAATAGTTATAGTTTTTGGCGTGACTAGTAAACGTTTGATCCTAACCAATAATATTACCCACACTTGCTCTTATTGAGATTAAGATAATAAAGATAATTTCATTGTTATTTATCAAATTAGGAATAAAAGTGAGGATGTAAAAATGGGAAGTATACATAAAACTCAATTTTCAATGTTGGTGACTAAGAAAAGTCCAGTGTACACACTACACATTGCATTGATTGAGTGTTGATAGTAGTTGAGAAAGAAAAGTCCAAGTCTCCAACGAATCGGTCATTGGTCTTTAAGCAACAGAAACACCATTATTAGAATCAAACATACAAAAAATGAAGTGAGTGGATGAATTTGAATGTGGTGATGGATCCGGTGGTGTTCTTCCTACTACTGGTTCTGTGTTCAGTTCCCTCATCAATTGCATCATCATCGGCTTCATCGCTAACGGACACTCTGAAACAAGGCGACGCATTGAGAATGAACTCCTCTCAATCCACTTTTCTTATTTCTGCCAATTACAACTTCACCTTAGGATTCTTTAAGCCGGAGAGAACCAAAAGGACTTACTTAGCAATACGGTTCTCAGAGAGAGATTGGGATGGATCGGTGTGGATAGGCAACAGAGAAACACCTCTCCCCACAAATGATTCTGCCAGACTTCATATAGATGCTTATGGGAGATTGGTACTCACATATACCCAAGGACAAGTACAAGGAAAGCCTTACCTGCTTTCTTCAAAGCAAACTAGCCGTAATGTCACAGCAACTTTACTGGATTCCGGCAACTTCGTGCTCCGGGAGGTCAACACCGATGGCTCATTCGGGGAGGAACTATGGAGTAGTTTCGACTATCCCACGAATACCCTTTTGCCGGGGATGAAGTTAGGAGTGAACCATAGAACGGGTAGGAACTGGACTCTAACATCATGGAAGGACGATCATTTTCCGGCGGCAGGGGCATATAGTCTAGAGTGGGAACCAAGCAAGCGTCGAATGGTTATCAAGTATGGAGGAATGGTTCACTGGAGTAGTGGAGAGTTGATGAATAATGCTGTTGATTTCCAGTACAGATCCTTTAGCAAAGGCTTCAGCGATCAAACCTTTAAATTCGTCAACATTTCAACCAAAGATGAAGAGTATTTTAGCTATGCAGTCACGTCTGTATTCGGCGAAAACCGTACCGCCGCTGGTTGGAGATTGGACAGCCGAGGCTCCTTGTACGATGTGATAGGTAATCAATTTATCATTGAGGTGCGCAATTGTTACGGGTATGGGTATGAAACTCAGCAATCAAGAGGGTGCGAGTTTTGGGGCTGCAGGAGACCTGGTCATACGTTTGAGGAAAGATCTGGGACATTTATCAGAGACACTGAACATGGTCGTGTAGTGGACTTTGAAGACATGATGCCTCAGAATCCTAGTGGCAGCTCCAGTGACTGCAGGGAGAATTGCTGGAACGACTGCGACTGCGTTGGTTACCGTGAGGATGGGTGGTGTATGTACTGGAGGGGAACAGATTTGCAATTTGAACAGGACAACACTGGTAATACAGAACGTCTATATTGGGTTTATCGAGGCAAACCCCACTCCTCTTCCGAGTATGTGAGTAAACCCTCGTCCTGTGATCCTAGCCGGCAAAGGACCACAAGGAGGTTAACCAGCCTAGGTTGCCCATAGCTGACCGGCTCAAACCCGGGTGGCAGACGGTTTCGAACTCAGGACCTCACGGCCGCGAGCGTCTTGGTCTTGCCACTCAGGCTGCCCTTACGGGCATACAGAACGTCTATATGTTTTTATAGATAAGAGTAAGTCACAAAGTAAGAAGTGGATATGGATTCTTATACCCACAGCAATATCCACTGTCCTGGTCGTCTTGCTTCTATTGCGCCGGAGAAGGAGAAAACGAGGTACTCTCAAAATTTCTTACATTCATGCCTATGCCTATTGAATTGTGTACAATAATATTTTGTATAGTCATCTAATTAAATATATACTAGCAGAAGAAGCCAGGAAAGAACAAGAGTTGAAGGAATTATTGACATTAGAGGAATATAGTGATATTCATGAACTCAACAATACTGAGAATGGCAGTCTCAAAGCTTATAGTTATGAATGGATTGTTGCTACAACAAATAACTTCTCATCAGATCACAAATTGGGACATGGCGGTTTTGGAACCGTTTATAAGGTACTCTTTAAATTCATATGCTAATTATATGTTCCAGCACTTATTGATTACCTGATGACTATGTCTTGTTTGACAAAGCGGAGCAAGTATTGATCATAGTCTTTGATATTAGGGAGTTACACCTGAAAGACAAGAAGTAGCTATAAAACAATTGTCAGAAACATCAAAACAGGGCTCGTGGAGTTCAAAAATGAGGTCGTGTTGATAGCTAAACTCCAGCACACAAATCTTGTGAAGCTACTTGGGTTTTGCATTCACGAAAACCAAAAGATGCTCATTTATGAGTTCATGCCTAATAAAAGTTTGGATTTTTTCCTCTTTGGTATTTACTCATACTTTATTCACTTCAATGCACATTTTTTCCAATTAATTGGTAGTCTATGTATTCTCTATACTTGATGCATATCAACACCCTAGTTCTCACAATAATGCACAGATCCAAATCGTAAAGAGTACTTAACCTGGGAGAGACGTCTCAATATTATTGAAGGGATCGCACAAGGCTTACTTTACCTTCACAAGTATTCAAGAGTTAGAATCATTCATAGAGACTTGAAAGTCAGCAACATACTACTTGATGAGAATATGAATCCAAAAATTGCAGACTTTGGTATGGCCAAGATACTTAGACAAAATGCCAATGAAGCAAACACAATGAGACGAGGTGGAACATAGTAAGTGGGAAGAACTTCAATTTATTCATATATTATTTTGCTTCAATAACAAACTGTAGACTTAACTTCCTTCCTAATCTAATGTTTATTTTCAATATAAAACAGCGGTTACATGTCTCCCGAGTATGCCATGGAAGGTATTTTCTCTATAAAGTCCGATGTTTATAGTTTTGGAGTAATAGTATTGGAAATTGTAAGTGGCAGGAAGAATAATGACTTCCACAGTGAGGATGGCCCCCTGAATTTGGTGGAATATGTAAGCATAATACTACAACTTTAAGCATTGGATTTCATGTTTGCAATCTGCATTCTAATTGCTTGCAACCATTATTATTTGGCCGCATTGCAGGCCTGGGAGTTATGGGAAAAAGATGCAGTGCTACAGCTCATAGATCCAGCAATAAGCATTTTGCGTGGCATTGAAGAACAGTTGTGTAGATGCATAAATATAGGATTACTATGTGTAGAATATTTTGTAGCCGACCGACCATCAATGTCTGATGCGATTTCCATGTTAACTAATGAAAATATGGCTTTGCGAAAGCCCAAAAAACCTGGATTTGTCTCAAGATGCAGTGTAGCAGACGAAATTCAAGAAGGCAAGTCAGAGAAGTTCACAGTAAATGAACTCTCTATTTCAGCTATGGAGGCAAGATAGTGCATCGATTTACTGCTTCATACCTTGAGGGAAGGAAATAGATGCGCTGATTTTCTTGCCAATTGGGAAAGGACGAGAGTTGGAATACTATAGTCTTGGGTCAACCGTAAGATAATATGGTTGATTTGCTTTAGGCTTATGGGCTAGGCATTGCTATACGAAGAGTGAAGTAGTCGCCCCTAGGGGTTCCTTAATGATGTACCAAAAAAATAGCTGTCATCAATGGGTCAGTCATTTTATATTCTTGTTCTAAATAGTGATATTCTGATTTCATGTTTTACACGTCTACATATACACACAAGATAATTGACAAGACAATAGATTCCCTTAGGACTTAAGAGGATGTGCATGCTTCAAGAAGTGGAAATAGCAGACAGCAATCAAGCAAGTGCATAAGTTTACTTACCTATATTTCCAGTCAGATTTCAGAATAGCATGTTGAAGTTGATGGGATCCTGTAATTGATCCTGAGAGAGGCTTTCTCAACTGACTGCGAAAGCTCAGGGATGGATGTGTTGCAAACTGAAAATTTCATATGAAAAATAAGTTAATTATTTTGAAGTGAAATATGATCCTATACAAGGTAATTGTTGGGATAAACCACGCACACCATGCCACTTCTGCCGGCTGCCGCACTAAGAATAAGTCAAAAACCATGTCTCTTTCAGGTCCATAGTTAATGTTATAGGCCAAAAAGAGTTATGGTAAGACTGCAAGAAAAAGTATGGTGTGCATCAGTGCATGTATGAAGTCTAAAAGCAAGGAAGCCAAGGATAAAGGGCATCGAGAAATTTTTTTTGTTTCCAATCAAATGCCTGAACATAAACCAAGACAAGTTTATTATCTACCACATTGAACTACGAGTCTACAACCAAGCAATTTGCTCCTAGGAACTACTTTAAAACAATATGCTGAGCAAATATAAGAAACACATGCCATAAGTAATCAAATTTCATTACATTGCAAGGCCAGGCATGTTATATCATGATTACAGTGATTTTTATACATTTTGGCACCAAGCCTTAGGTTGGAAAGTGTATAAGCAGAAGCCAAACTAATAAAATAGTCCAGTTGCAAAAGCTCTGCATCCTCTGGTACAAAGAAGCAACAATCTAAGATTATCAATCACCACAAATTTATTTCCAATCTGACATGTCAACATAAACTCTTCACTTCCAGATCGCATTTGTGTGCCTCGAGAACAAATAAATTCATAAGTTTGATTGTGTGTACAACTAAACATTTTAGTTAATAGTCCAAAAACAAAATGAAAAATGCCAATAACTATTACTCCGTAATGAAGTAAACTGGCCTATCTAAAGTAACTTGAATTCTAGACTTGAATTAATAACTAATCAACCTTATCAACAGTAACTGTTCTAAACTCTAGAAGTATTAGATGTCTTCATGTCTAATGAGTAAATGTAACCAAAAGCTGTATGTATGTGCAATTGTGCATCTGTAACTGCCAGGAATTCAAAGCAGAAATGATAAAAACACCAGCGCTAGGAAATATAATCTTCAATTCACAAAATTTAGTGAAGGAGAGGCAGAGACCTTAGTCGTTTCTGAAGATGAAAATGATTGGCATTAAGCTCAAGCTCCTTGATCGGGAGACTCGGTGGCGCCGCTGCTTACGGTGACGTCTAAAGAAATCTCGACGCTAATAGCTTCCTCGTGGATCTCTTCCTCAGCTCTTTCTGATCAACGTGTTGAACTGAGAGAGATTTCGGTTGCAATTCTCAGTGGCGGGATTTTCGGACGGAGGACTGGAAGTAAGACAAAGCTTTCTATGAAGCCCAACGGTAAACGATGGATATGCATGTAGTGAAAATGGGCTGGGCCATGTGGCAAGCAAGACAAAGCTTTCTATGAAGCCCAACTAAATCCTTTAGGCAAATTATTATGTGGACCCAAATTTAAAATACATAATTTACATACTGAATATTCACAATTTATATATTGAATGTTCACAATTCAAATTATGAACACTCAATATGTAAATGGACATGAGTCTATGATATAACTATTGAAAGTCAAGCAAGCTCATGCACTACACAAGTTTGCTTGGCGTGTAAACAGTAACTAACACCATTTTTTTTTTCTATTTCATTTTTAGTTTCTTTTAAAATCAAAACCAGCCGGCAATAGTCACTACTGGGATATACATTTTACACGTTATTATGTATGTCATATTCGATAAAGAATTAAACTCTTGACCTTCTATTCCATAATTATACTTCACTCATTGCGTCACATCTTCTAATACTTTGTATTCCACAAGAAGCCGCAACAATAACTTTCATAGTTTCAAAGAACACGTTATGTACCAAGAAAAGGATAAAAGATCAAGATTGGTGATTAAGAAACGTCTGACATTCTTATTGTGTTGACCAAATCCTCAGGGTTGTGGATTCATTTTAACATTGATAGTTTTTCAAGTCACACTTGTATGAGACCGTCTCACGTATCTTTATTCGTGAGATTGGTCGGGTCGGGTCGGGTTAAAACACCATTCAAATGTCACACTTATATGTGCAAATGTCATACTTATATAGTTAAATATAATACTAATTAGGAATACAATTTTTGTTACTTATAAGAGAAAAAGTATTACATTTACCCGTATAAGTAATAAAATTTTTATTCCTAATTAGTATTACATTTGAACATATAAGTATGACATTTGTGCGTATAAGTGTTACATGTACATCTTGACCCGACCCGTCTCACGGTGAGACGGTCTCACACAAGTTTTTGCCTAGTTTTTCACATGACATGGAAAGTATTTATCGAATCACATATGGACAAAAATAATTGATATTATCCCACAATATTGATCTTTTATAAAAAAAAAAAAAAAGAATAAAAATTAAAATACATTTAAATAAATAAGTCATATATATTTATCTTCAATTTAAAATAATACTAAAATCATAGGGAGTATATTATATACCGAGCAATACATATATATGTGTGCAACATGTAACTAAATTGCTTATATATGTAGTTTTAGAGATGGGGCTGGATGGGGAGAGTACTCCCAAATCCCAATTCCTGTCCTCTTCCCAAAGTTCGTCATCTCTATAAATTAAATTTTTTTGAATACCAGTATAATTAACATCCTTACTTGATAATTAAAAAAATTCAGGTTTGTTTGACTCGTCGTTGTAGTTGAGAAAGAAAATTGGAACTCTCCAGCTATAGTCTTTTGACTTTTAAACCACAGAAACAGCATTATTAATAACCTACAAAAAAAATTCTCAAAAAAAAAAAACAAATAACCTACAAAAAAATCAAATCTTAATTAATCTGATGGTCTGATGGAGGTGGTGTACATGTTCTACCTTCTGATTCTGTGCTCCCTGCCCTCAATCGCTTCATCATCGCAGAGCGACACGCTGAAACAAGGTGACGCGTTGAACTCCTCCGCTTTACTTGTTTCAGCCAACAACAACTTCACCTTAGGATTCTTCACGCCGGAGGGAACCAACAGGACATATTTAGCAATACAGTGCAGAGCATGTGATTCGAGCGAACCGGTATGGATAGGCAACAGAGAAACGCCCCTCCCCACAAATTCCTCTGCCACCCTTCAAATAGATGCTTCTGGGAGATTGATACTCACCTATACGGAAGGACAACGCAACCCTTTCCTGCTTTCATCGCGCCAAACCAGCCGAAATGTCACAGCAACGTTACTGGATTCCGGCAACTTCGTACTCCGGGAGGTGAACACCGACGGGGAGGAACTGTGGAGTAGTTTCGACAATCCCACGGATACCCTTTTGCCGGGGATGAAGTTAGGAGTGAACCACAGAACGGGTAGGAACTGGAGTCTAACATCATGGCAGGACGATGATATTCCGGCGGCAGGGGCGTTTAGTCTCGAGTGGGAACCAACAAAGCGCCGACTGGTTCTCAAGAATCGAGGAGTGGTTCGTTGGACTAGCGGGGAGTTGATGAACGCTACTGATTTCCAGCACATAACCATTAACTCCAGCGGCATTTACAACGGCCTGCATACCTTTGACTACGTAAACATATCAACTAAAGAAGAAGAGTCTTTCAGCTATGCAGTCACGCCTCTGCCCGATCCATTTCTAACTCCCGAGGAAAAAATAAAAAACCGTCTAGCTGGTTGGAAATTGGACACCCGAGGCGCTTTGTTCGACATTGTGGGTGGTATGCATATCGTTGACGTGGGGAATTGTTACGGGTATGAGAATGAAACTCAGCAATCAATAGGGTGCGAGTTATGGGAGCAACCCAGTTCTTGCAGGGGTGGTGGCGAGACGTTTGTGGAAATACGTGGGACATTTAAGAGAGACACTGAAAATGGGCTTATAGTGGTCGGCGATGACATGACGCCTAAGAATTCTAGTGGTAGCCCCAGTGACTGCAGGGAGAATTGCTGGAGCGACTGCGACTGCGTTGGTTACCGGAGCTACAGTGAAGGGAGGTGTGGGTACTGGAGGGGAACAGATCTGCAATTCGAACCGGAAAACATTCTTAATACAAAGACTCTATTTCGTCTTATCCGTCCAGATAAGGGTAAGTCACCAAGTAAGACATGGATATGGATTCTTATACCCATAGTAGTATCCACTGTCATGGTCGTCTTGCTTCTACTGCGCCGGAGAAGGAGAAAACGAGGTACTCATCTACTCATGCCGGCCTATTTAACTTTGTATAGTAACGTTCTTGCCAAGTTGGTTAAGTAACAGCAGAATTACAAACTCTACTACCAATAAGAGCAGTTTATCTGCTTTTTAGTTTGAACCGGTCAACTATAGCCCCATGAGCAATCTAAATTGATTTATCTCTTATTTGTTAGCTAGGGTCACAATGGATTTACCAAATGCATACCTATAAGCACTGACCGTGGTTTTTTTTTCATAAATCATATGATTAAATATATATTTGCAGAAGAAGCAAGGAAAGAGCAAGAGCTGAAGGATCTATTGACATTGGAGGAATATAGTGATATTCATGAGCTCAGCAGTGGCGAAAATGGCAGTCTCAAAGTATTTAGCTATGCATGGGTGATCACTACAACCAACAACTTTTCATCTGACTGTAAATTGGGACAAGGTGGTTTTGGAAGTGTTTACAAGGTACTCGATTTAGTTTGAAACTAATATAGCTTCTTGGCTGGTTAATGAGTAATAAGTCTTGATTGATGAAGCAAGAACTGATTATAGAAACTTTGATATTAGGGATTAACACCTGAAGGACAAGAAGTAGCTATAAAACAATTGTCAGAAAGATCAACGCAAGGACTTGTGGAGTTCAAAAATGAGGTGGTGTTGATAGCTAAACTCCAGCACACAAATCTTGTAAAGCTGCTTGGTTTTTGCATTCATGGGGATCAAAAGATGCTTATTTATGAGTTCATGCCCAATAAAAGTTTAGATTTTTACCTCTTTGGTAATTGCTCCTACTTCTTATTTGGTAGTCTATATATCTCTATGGCTTATGCATATTAACTCCCTAATTTTAAATTTAACATTCATGATAATTCACAGATCAAGAAAGAAAAGAGTACTTAACTTGGGAGAAACGCCTCAACATCATCGAAGGAATTGCACAAGGCCTGCTTTACCTTCACAAGTACTCAAGAGTTCGTATCATTCACAGAGATATGAAAGTTAGCAACATATTGCTTGATGAGAATATGAATCCAAAAATTTCAGACTTTGGTATGGCCAAAATACTCAGGCAAAATGCCACAGAAGCAAACACAATGAGACTAGGTGGAACATTGTAAGTTGGAAGGAGTTCAATTTATTCATTTTTCAAGAGCTAAGTTTGCTTATAACTACGAACTTGATTTCCTTTTCAATCTGATGTGTATAATATAGTGGTTATATGGCGCCTGAGTATGCCATGGAGGGTATTTTCTCTACAAAGTCAGACGTCTACAGCTTTGGAGTACTAGTATTGGAAATTATAAGTGGTAAGAAGAACAATCACTTCCGCAGTGAGGATGGCCCCTTGAATTTGGTGGAACATGTAAGCCTAAAACAACTTTAAGCATTGAATTTCATGTTTTCAACTTAATTGCTTGAAATCATTATTGTTTGACTGCATTGCAGGCTTGGGAGTTATGGAACACAGATGAAGTGCTGCAGCTAGTGGATCCAGCAATAAGCAATGTGTGTGGCAACGAAGAACAGTTGCGTAGGTGCATACATGTGGGACTACTATGTGTCGAAGATTTTGCAGTCGACCGACCATCTATGTCGGATGTGGTGTCCATGTTAGGCAATGAAAATATGGCATTGCCAAAGCTAAAAAAGCCTGCATTTGTGTCGAGATTCAGTGTGCCCGACAGGTTTCAGGATGGCAAGTCAGAGAAGTTCACAGTGAATGAACTCTCCATTTCAGTTATGGAGGGAAGATAGTGTATGTTGCAGTTTATTACTTTATACAAATATTTTTTGTTGTAGTGTTACACTGTAAATTCAAACTATATAGACAGATGCAGTATGATGGGTGCACAAAGAAGATTCACTTTCAATAAACACGATTTGATATTTTGGATTTGTGTTCAAGTTTAATGAATTAAATATTAAATGTCGTGCATAATTACTAATACAGTTAGATATGAGAGGAGACATGGACTTAACAGATAATAAAAGACTTACCTTCAGTGGCTCTAAACCATCACATATTCTTTCTGATACTTCTCTGCTTCACCATTCGCCCATTTTACCCGCTTGTACTTAGATCTGTATAAACTCCCCAACAAGCACAGAGTATAATAAGTCTCAAAAGATATATGTATTCCGTTAAAAAAGGATGATCTCTAGCACAAGCAACCTTAAGAGCAAGGATTAGATTAAGGGCATACAGAAATTTTTCAATCAAATGCCTCACCATAAATCAAGACAAGTTTATTATCTACCAGATTGAACTACTACAAATAAGCAAAAATATAAGATTATCAACTACCAAAAAATTATTTCCAGATAACATCAGCGTGCAGAGAGGTCAAATATATTCATAATTTATGCATGTAGACACTACATAAATAAACCTGTGATCCATGTCTGTCAGACTGACATCCTCAAATTCTCTTATTCTCTAGTCACTGATCGGAATGCCTGACAGTATGACTGTATGAGGAATCAGATCAGGATCGATAAATCTCAGCCCACTGTGCACATTCTTATGTTCAGAATTTGAAAGTTCACACAACTAAACATTTCAGTTAACAGTCAAATAACAAACAGAAAAATGCCAATAACTATCAATTATGTAACCTGGCAGTCCTGGCCTATCAGAAAACAAGTTACAGTCACTATAGGAATACATAACTAATCAAACTTGTTCTACAAGCATTGATGTCTAACACTAACAGTAACAAAAACCTGTATGTATGTGCAATTGTGCATCTGTAACTGCCAGGAGACCAAAGCAGATATGATAAAAACACCAATGCAAGCAAATAAAATCTTCAATTCACAAGATGAATTAGTGAAGAAAGAGGCAAGACCTTGATTCGTTTCTGAAGGTGGAAATTATTGGCCTCAAGCTCCTTGAGAGTCTCCGAGTGCGACTGATCAAGCTGTGAGACTCGAAGGAGGATTAAACGAAGAGAACTTGAACTCGAAGTGCCAGTGAGACTCGCAGGAGGATTTGTTAGGGCTCGCCGCTGATAGCTTCCTCATCGACCTCTATTCTCTCTTCCTCAGCTCTTTCTAATCAGTGTGCTAGCCTGCTAGGACATGGTTCAAGTGTTGAACTGTGAGTCTGTGACACAGCTTGGGTTGCACTTCACATTGGCGGGATTTTCGGAACGAAAATCTGTAATTTTCCGCGGAACACTGGAAGTTAAGCTGGGATGAGCATGTAGTGATCATGGGCTGGGCCATGTGGGGCAAAGCCCTCAATGAAGCCCATTAAAAACCTCTAGAGATATAAGAAACTAAGAAAGGCCTAACTTGTTCCTAGCATCTTGGGCAAATTATACTATGGATTCAGGTTCACCTTACAAAGTGGTGGGCTAGGGTTCGTGATCATTGCACTTAGAAGTTAGAACCTCTACAACTATAATGAACAAATAAGGGGAGATTGGATCCCATTGTCGTAGTCCCCTTTCCGGTTTGGTAATGGAATGAGAATCAAATACTTGGTAATAGTATGAGTTTTGGTAAAAGTATTTTGCATGTTTGGTAGTAGATGAAATCTAAATAATTATCCATATTGATATTTTGTTATGTATGACCTTATAATGGAACTAAAGGTTTTAAAAATACAAAAACCAAAAAATCAAAATAATGGATCATAATATAATGGCATCCAAAACACTAATATAAATAAAAAAAATCAAAACAAAAATCTAAAAGTATTAATCCAAACTTAAAAATCATATTACCAATAGGATATAATGATACATTTTTTAATTAGGGAATGAGGTTTTTAATTTAAGGGGTAATCAAATCTAATAGTTGTATTTTAAAAAGTTATCAATCAAACAATAACTATGATTTGCTAAAGGCCTTGTGGTCAAGCGGCATGACTTGATTCTCTCAAGTGGGAGGTCATGGGTTCAAGCTTGAGTGTCTCATCAAACTAACAAATAATACTCTTTTGGGTTTTTTGGATATTGGATATGTGTGTGAATATAAAGAACAAGATAAGGGGATAAACTAGCTTCTCACTAGCCGGTATTTATAGGGGAAAATAAGCTATTAAATATTCTAGGTCACTAATTATCCCACCCAAAATTAAAAATACAAAATAATTTCCCACCCAAAATTAAAAATACAACATTTTGCAAAAGTAATTTCCACCCAAATAAAAAATACAAGCAAAGTAGTTTATCACCTAAAAAAAATACATCTTGCAAATAATTTCACACCGGGGAATTTGATCTGATATTGAAGTCTGAATTGTTTTCCTCGATTGAAATATTGTTACCGGGCGACTCGAGACTTTCAATGGATCATTTATTGGTTACATTTGGGTTGCATCAGAAAGTATATGGACAGATACTACATAATTTTAATTCTCATCCCTAGTATGTAAACTCATGAATCAAACACACCCTTAATTCTAGACCTTGAAAGACCCGGTCTCCTTGGTCATTCCTATGCTAGTGAGATTTTGGTATTATGGACTACATTCAATAGAAGTATTTCATTTCAAATTGCAACACTATCTTGCCTCCATTGCTGAAATGGAGAGCTGATTCACTGTGACCTTTTCTGACCTGTCTTCTTGAAATCCATGGACCACACCGTATCTGGAGACAAATGCAGGTTTCTTGGGCTTTGTCAACGCCAAATTCTCGTTGGTTAACATGGAAATAACATCGGACATAGATGGTCGGTCCACTGCGAGGTCTTCTACACAGAGAAGTCCCAGGTTTATGCATCTCTGCAACTGTTCTTCCTTGCCACACATATTGCTTAATGCTGGATCAACAATTTGTAGCGCTGCATCTTTGTTCCATAGCTCCCATGCCTGCAACAACAGTGATTATTGCTACCAAATATATTGCAACTAACCACGAAAACAAATGGTTAATGTTGTATTAGGCTTACATGTTCCACCAAATTCAATGGCCCATCCTCGCTGCGGAAGTATCTGTTCTTCTTGCCGCTTATAATTTCCAACACTAGTACTCCAAAGCTGTAGACGTCTGACTTGGTAGAGAAAATACCCTCCATTGCATACTCAGGCGCCATGTAGCCACTATTTTAAGTTGAAGTATATACATAATGTGCATAGGTTAGGAAAGAAATTCAATTTCTAGTTTAATTTCAAGTAAACTTGTGTATTGAAATGGAATCAAAAGAAGAAATGAACGTATTTCTTTTGACTTACAATGTTCCACTTAACCTCATTGTGTTTGCATTTGTTAAATTTTGCTTGAGAATTTTAGCCATACCGAAATCTGAAATTTTCGGATTCATATTCTCATCAAGTAATATGTTGCCAGCTTTCATATCTCGATGAATGATTCTTACTCTTGAATACTTGTGAAGATAAAGCAATCCTTGGGCAATTCCTTCAATTATGCTGAGACGTTTCTCCCATGTCAATTGCTCTTTTCGATTTGGATCTAGGCATTATGAAGCAACATTGTTAAGTTAAAAACTAGGGAGTTTAGATGCATCAATTGTAGAGAATAAATGGAAAAATATTCATTCAACTGAATAAAACAGTTACCGAAAAGGAAAAAATCTAAGCTTTTATTAGGCATAAACTCATAGATGAGCATCTTTTGGTTCTCGTGAATGCAAAAACCAAGCAACTTTACAAGATTTGTGTGCTGGAGCTTTGCTATCAACACCACCTCGTTTTTGAACTCCACAAGTCCTTGTTTTGAACTTTCTGATAATTGTTTTATAGCTACTTCTTGTCCTTCAGGTGTTACTCCCTAATAATATCAAAGTAACTTCATCAAACAAACACATGATAACCAAGCAACAAAGAAGTCATGCATGCATGCATGCATGCATGTAGCATAAAACCATCATTGTTGAATCAAAAAAGTACCTTATAAACACTTCCAAAACCACCTTGTCCTAATTTATGGACAGGTGAGAAGTTATTTGTTGCAACAACAATCCATTCATAGCTAAAATGTTTCAGATTGCTGCCCTGAAAGAATTCGTCATTGCTGAGTTCTTGAATATCAGTGTATTCTTCTAATGTGAATAAATCCTTTAGATGTTGCTCTTTTCTGATTTCTTCTGCTAAAATATGTTCAATTTGATGGTCGTCATATATACAATACACCATTAATTACACACAGTTCAAGAAACGTACGTGAATAGATCCATGAAAACTTACCTCGTTTTCTCCTTCTCCGGCGCAACTGAAGCAACCCCAGCAGGACTATGACTATGGTGGCTATTATTACAATGGGTATAAGAATCCATTTCCACTTCTTTGAGTTACTGCTACTTTCATTCCCTTCTGCAATCAAGTTCTAGCAATTAGCAATGGTAAGGATGTTAATAGGGCCAGCTCATTTGATTTCATGCAAGTCTGAGTCCTATCTGGCTATCGGGATTATCAGTTTGGATTAATTAATTTTTTTATCAAGTTTAAAAAATTTTGTCCCAGGGCTGAAACCTCGGGTTGTCGACAAGCTCAAATAAAACTTCATTTTAAACTTTCAATTATAATAAATTAGCATACTTACACATAAATATAAACTTATAACATTGCCAAGGACCTTGTAGTCCAGTGGCATCAAACCCTTCCCTTTATACAGGAGGTGGTGGGTTCGTGAGAAAGTAGTATGAACAGATACTGCATTCTAATAGAGTTAATAGTATTATTCAAATACGCTCTCAAACTTTAGCTTAAAAGTCAATTAAAAGTGCAATTACACTCATCAATAATTGATTTTGATGCATTGAAGTCCAAAAATCAGTTAATAACATGATTAACATCCTATCACATGTAATTAGGGTTCCGGTAACCCATCGGCGAGACTCCGACGAAATTTCAGACACAAAGTGACCGGCAATCGGCGAGCGGTCGTCGAGAAAGAGACTCGAAGCCGTAGAAGGCAACCACTGTGGTTTCCTTCTTCAACGAGAAAGCGACCTAGATGGTCGCCTTCTGAAGCAGATAAGGCAACCACTCCGGCTTCGTGTCTCATTCTTAGTGACTTTTTGCATAAAATTTCACTGGCTGGTTACCAGAATCATAATTACCTGTGATAGTAGGTCATTAACTTGTTTTTGAGCTTTATTGTATCAAAATCAATTGTTGATGTGCGTAATTGTTCTTTTAAAAAGTTTAAGGGGCCAAATGGCCAATTGACTTCCTAAAGTTCGATGACTTATTTGATCATTTCTCTAATTAATATATTTACACTACAATATAATAATTATAATAAGATTTTTTTTCATTACTAATATTCATAAAAAAATATTTTATGTTGTAATAGATTTATTAAAATTTTATTTACAAATTTAATTTTTTTTTGAGTTCTACTGAACTTTGTTATTACATTGTAGTATCTGTTCATAGCTACTTTCTCAACCTACTCTGTTACAAATTTAATTTAAAAAAAAATACTATAGATAAAATTACACGTAAACTCTATGCATATTTTGTTTCATGGGCTATCAGACTTGCCTTCTAAATTTCATACTAGTCTATTCGGATTATCGGGTTAATTTATTTTATGCGACTAAAGTTTTTTTCTCTAATTCTAAATTTTTTTTTATTGAAAAAATGGTCAAATAGACTCCTAAATTTTTTATTGCGCGCCATCGCCTGTCACTGGACTGATACAAATGACTTGTAATAATAGGTCATTTACTTGTTTTGGCGCTTTATTGCTTTAATTTGATTTGAGAGTTTAATTAAACTTTTACAAATTTAGGGGCCTAATCGACTTTTAGTATAAAATTTAAATGCCTAATTGACTTTTGGCGTAAAGTTTAGAGTATATTAATTTCGTGCTAAAATTGACATTTTTGTGACACAATATAGTACGGAGTATGAAACAGACTTACCCTTAATTGGACGGTTAAGAACATAGAGCGCTACTGTTTTGCCACTATTGTCCTGTTGAAATTGCAAAGAGGTTCCCCTCCAGTACGTACACCCGTCATCGAATCTTTGATAGCCAACGCAGTCGCAGTCCTTCCAGCATTTCTCTCTGCAGTCACTGGGGCTGGCAGTGGAGTCTTCTTCTGTGTAGCCTAAAGGCACCGCCCCCGCGAGTCCTGAATTGCTGTAGTTGAAGAAGAACCCAGATCTTTCCTGGAACGTTTGACCGCCGCCACCCCTGCACGCCGGCTGCTCCCATATCTCGCACCCTTTTGATTGCTGGGTTTTGTTCTCGTACCCGTAGCAGTCGCCGGCGTCAATAATGGCCGGGCCGTTGTTGGGGTCGTACACGAGGCCCCGAGGGTCCAGTCTCAAAGCCACGACGCGATAGTCCATCCCCGCTTGCATTTCGCGTGGAATTTCGGATCGGTTGAGCTTGGCGGAAATGGTGAAATAGTCCTCTGTTTTTGTGGAAATGTTGAGGAATGAGACTTTGAGGAAGCCGTAGTGGAAGAATAAGTGCTGGAAATGTGTCGCGTTCTTCAGCTCTCCGCTGCTCCAATGGGTCACTCCTCGGTGCTTGATAACCACTCGCCGTTTGATTGGTTCCCATTCCAGACTAAATGCCCCGGCCGCCGGCGAATTGTCGTTCTGCCATGATCTCAGACTCCATTTCCCACCCGTTCTATGGTTCACCCCCAACTTCATCCCCGGCAAAAGGGTATCCGTGGGGCTGTCGAAGCTACTCCACAGTTCCTGCCCCGATGAGCCGTCGGCGTTTATCTCCCGGAGTACCAATTCGCCGGAATCCTGTAAAGTGGCTGAGACATTCCGGCTAGTTCGCTTGGATGAAACCGGGTAAGGGTTGCCTTGTTTTTCACTGTGCGTGAGTATCAATCGCCCAGACGCATCTATGAGAAGCTTAGCAGAGGAATTTGATGGGAGAGGCGCTTCTCTGTTGCCTATCCATATCGGCTTTTCACTTTCACCCTCAAATCTTTCGGTGAACCATATTGCTAAGTAAGTCATGTTGATCCTCTCCGGCGTAAAGAATCCTAAGGTGAAAGTCTCGCCGGCGGACACAAGAAAAGTGGATTCCGAGGAGTTCAGCACATCACCTTGTTTCATACTGTCCGTCTGCGACGAAGCAACTGAGGCCATAGAGCACAAAATCAGTAGGAAGAGCAGCACTTCCATGGCTAGAAGCTTCATCCTATCCACCAATGCTTTAGCCTTGGGTTGAAGAAATTGGCAGATCTAAACTGTGTTTCAAGCTAAGTTTTTTTTTTTTTTTTTTTTGAAAAGCTAAGTTTTCGTCACCTTTCATGGCTGTTTCGTATATTTGGATTTTTCTGGGAATGGGGGCTTTAAAAACTAATCAGCGTCTAATTTTGTGTGCTAAGTGCAATGCACGCACGTGTAATCTGGTAGTTTTCTACAATATTTATGGTTTAGATAAGCAAAATGACAACTGTATTATTAAGTTTTTTATTAAATATTATTTTTTAAAAATCACAACTCACCGTCCAGATAAACAGGCAACCAGAAATAGATAATAACTCAGGTGAAATTGCATGCATTTGGGGTGTTCAGTAAGCTCATTGCACCTTTTGTCTAATTGCATTTTCATATTAGGTTTAATGTCTAATTTAGACATTATTGCTTCACATTTAAATAGAGAAGGCAATAAAAACTATACTGTAGTGTTTTTTTAATCAAGCAAACCAAGTCAATAGAGTACAACTTAGAATAAAAATTGAAAATATATATATAGTATTATTCTTGAAATTAATAACATTGTTCTCATCTCACTCACTTTTGTGGAGGTTAAGCACATTTATAACTAACAAAATAAAGTGGTTGATGACATGCCTCCCACGGAACCAAATCTTGGACTTTATAATTTTTTATGACTCCCCACCTTTGGTTAGTGACTTCCTTGAAAATGATCAGTATGATATTCCTAGTAAAAAAGATAAATTCATTTATGCTAACCCTTAATTAAATATAAACACATGATTGTTCTGAAAAAGATGGACTAGTATGTCAAATATGATTATCTATCAAAAATCATGAATTTAATTATTGTCAATAATAATTTACCTCTCTTCGAGTCTGCCGAGGGAAGTTCACCAAATTGCAAAACTATCTTGCCTCCATGGTGGAAATAGAGAGTTCATTCACTGTGAACTTTCTTGACTGGCCATCTTGAAATGTGTCACTCACACCGAATCTTGATACAAATGCAGGTTTTTTGGGCTTTGGCAATGCCAAATTTTCATTGGTAAACATGGAAACCACATCAGCCATGGATGGTCGGTCGACAGCAGAATCTTCTACACATAGTAGTCCTACATTGATGCATCTACGCAACTGTTCTTCATTGCCACACAAATTGCTTATTAATGATGGATCCACTAGCTGTAAAACTGCATCTTTGTTCCATAACTCCCATGCCTGCAATGTGGCCAAACAATAATGGTTGCAAGCAATTACAATTCAAACATGAAACCAAGTGCTTAAAGTTGTATTAGGCTTACATGTTCTACCAAATTCAGGGGACCATCCTCACAGTGGAAACCATTATTCTTCTTGCCACTTACAATCTCCAGTACTAATACTCCAAAACTATAGACATCCGACTTCATAGAGAACACACCATGCAAGACATACTCAGGTGCCATGTAACCACTATTTTATATCAAAACAAAAAAAAAACAAAAAAAACACACACACACATATTAGGTTATGAAGGAAATATGAAGCAAACCAATAGATATCTTCTTACTTACAATGTTCCAACTAGTCTCATCGTGTTTGCTTCTGTAGCATTTTGCTTGAGTATCTTGGCTATTCCAAAGTCTGAAATTTTTGGATTCATATTCTCATCAAGTAGTATGTTGCTGACTTTCATATCTCTATGAATGATTCGAACTCTTGAATACATGTGAAGGTAAAGTAAACCTTGTGCAATTCCTTCAATTATGTTGATGCGTCTTTTCCAAGACAAATACCCTATTGGATTTTGATCTGTGCATTATCATGAGTAGTGTTAAATCTAGAACTAGAGAGTTGATATATATGCATCAAGTGTAGAGAATACATGAACTACCAATTAAGTGGAAAAAATATGCATCCAAGTGAATAAAGTTTGAGTAATTACCAAAGAGGTAAAAATCTAAACTTTTATTGAGCATGAACTCGTAAATGAGCATCTTTTGATCCTTGTGAATGCAAAAACCAAGCAGCTTTACAAGATTTGTGTGCTGGAGTTTAGCAATCAATATCACCTCGTTTTTGAACTCTACTATTCCTTGTTTTGATCTCTCTGACAATTGTTTTATAGCTACTTCTTGTCCTTCAGGTGTTACTCCCTAATACCAAATTAAAGTTTCTATGATCAGTTCTTGCTTTATCAACAAAACATAATCATCAAGCCACCAAGAAATCTTATCACTTTCAAATTAAAGAAAATACCTTGTAAACAGTTCCAAATCCGCCTTGTCCTAACTTGCAATTAAGTGAGAAGTTGTTTGTCGTAGCGACAATCCATTCGTACGTAAAAACTTTAATACTGACATTTTCACCGTTGTTGAGTTCATGAATATCAGTATAATCATCTAATGTGAATAAATCCTTCAGTTCTTGCTCCTTTCTTGCTTCCTCTGTTAGAGTGTATTTAATTAGATGATTATACAAGATATTACTGTACACAATCCAACAGGCATGAATAGATTTAGGCTATGTGTGGTAAATAATTAGCCTATCAGTCAATTTTGACCTATTTGACTACTACTAATTGTTTGATTTGGTTAAAAAAGCAATATAAGTGTTTGGTTAATAAGCTTTTTATAACTCCAAAATACTAAATTTCAAAAAACTACACAAAACAACTTTTTCAATTAACCTTTCAAAAAAAGAAATTATACCAAACAGCTATCAACTAATAGCTAATTTACCAAACACTTTTCTACAATAAGCTAATATTATCAATTAATTATAGGGAGTACCTTCTAATCTAATCAGCTAAAAGCATAGCTAACAGTCATTTACCAAGCACGACTTAATAAATTGAATACCTTGTTTTCTCCGTCTCCACCACAATAGAAGAAAGCCTAGCAGGAGTAGGGATATTGCTGTGGGTATAAGAATCCGGCATATCCACTTCTTAATTCTTGACTTACCCTCAGCTGGACGGTTTAGAACATATACAGATTCCACCGCATTACCAGTGGTGTCCTCTTCAAATTGCAAAGACGATGTTCCCATCCAGCACTCACACACCCCCTCATTGTTGCTCCTATAACCAACGCAGTGGCAGTCATTCCAGCAATATTCCCTGCAGTCACTGGGGCTATCACTACAATTAGAAATGGGTGTGGCTTGGATTTGTAGGGCTTCATTTTCAGTGTGAAACACAAATCTCCCATATCTTTCCTCAAACGTCTGACCATCACCCCTGCACTTGGGTTGTTCCCATAACTCGCACCCTTTTGACTGCTGAGTTTCATTCTCGTACCCGTAGCACTCGCCCACGTCCATAATCGACCCACCATCAGATGTTATGCTCAAAATGCCTAAAGCGTCCAATCTCCAACCCTGGAGAAGAAAGTCAGGCTGAGGTAAATATGGATTAAACGTGAATAGGTAGCTGAAATGCTCTTCTTCTTTGGTCGAAATGTTAACGAATTTATAGTTTTGACTGGCTCGGATGTGCTGGAAATTAGAAGCAGTCATCAACTCTCCACTAGTCCAGCGAACCACTCCTCCGTACTTTATAACCAGTCGACGCTTGCTTGGTTCCCACTCTAGACTATATGCCCCTGTCCACGGAATATCATCGTCTTGCCATGATCTTAGAGCCCAGTTCCTACCCGTTCTATGGTCCACTCCTAACTTCATCCCCGGCAAAAGGGTATCCGTGGGATTGTCAAAACTACTCCACAGTTCCTCTCCGAATGAACCATCGGTGTTGACCTCCCGGAGCACCAATTTGCCGGAATTCAGTAAAGTTGCTGTGACATTGAGGCTAGTTTGCTTTGATGAAAGCAGGTAAGAGTTGTCTTGTTCCTCATTATGTGCGAGTATCAATCTCCCATAAGCATCTATGTGAAGGCTGGCAGAAGAAATTGTGGGGAGAGGTGCATCTCTGTTCCCTATCCATACCGGTTTATCCCAATCGGAGTAGGCGAGCCGTATTGCTAAATAGGTCCTCTTGGTTCTCTCCGGCATAAAGAATCCCAAACTGTAAGTGTTGCTCGCAGAAACAAGTAAATTGGATTCATCAGATGCTTTCAGCACATCACCTTGTTTCAGAGTGTCGCTCTGCGATGAAGCAATTGAAGACA
This sequence comes from Ipomoea triloba, assembly GCF_003576645.1. Lineage (NCBI taxonomy): Eukaryota > Viridiplantae > Streptophyta > Magnoliopsida > Solanales > Convolvulaceae > Ipomoea > Ipomoea triloba. The sequence continues at coordinate 1,863,356 of NC_044923.1, read as the reverse complement.
GGGAACACAGAATCAGTAGGAAGAACACCCTCTCCATCGCTACATTATCATTCATCCACTCCATTTTTTGTACGTTAAACACCAATGATCGGTCCCTTGGAGAGTTTAACTTTTCTTTCTCAACTAGTATTAAGACTCGATCAAAGAATAAGTGATTTTTGTTATTACAATGAAATTCCCTTTTGTTCCACTTATTGACTTGACATTACTGTCAAGAAAATTGTTCCACTTATTGACTTGACATTACTGTCAAGAAAATGGGTGAGCACGCTTTCTCAGTTCTCACACGGCTCTTTATCTGTGAAACATGTCAGAGTCATATATGTAAATGTAATATTTATACTAATCGAAAATAAATTGCTTAATATTTATAAAGAAAAAATGTAATATTTTTGAAAAAAAAATTAAGAAAAACAATGACACTTGAATTGTTTTACTTTAAAAATTTTGGTCGCCTTTAGTCGATTTAAAAGGAAATAATCCCTTAATTTATTTATTATGTTGCACTTTCAGTTCTTAGTGTTATATAATTAACAAACTCTATTAGCAAACTTTTTTATGAGATTATTTTTGTCATTTAAGATCAATATCAATGGCCAAAAAATTCATTTTCTTCACGCGAACACCCTTTTTAACCGTGAATATTGATTTTAAATGAAACAAATAACCTCATATGTTAATGGAGTTTGACAATTATATAACACAAGGGACTAAAAGTGTAACATTACGGACAATTAAGATGCTAAATTTGTTTAAATTAAATTGCATTGACCAAATTTTTAAAAGTGAAACAATTTAGAGGTCAAAAGTGTCATTTTTTCAAAAATCATTTTTTAATCAAAATGCAATATCTAAAGGCCAAGCATTCACTAATGAGAAAATGTAATATTATTAATCATGAATAAATTGATTGGTTGTTACTTATGAGAAAATTAAAGTGAAATACTTATAAGAAAAAATATAACATTTTTTATAAAAAAAATATAATACTTTTAAATCAAAATGTAATATTAAAGGTTGAAGAGTTACTTATGAGAAAAATTGAAATAAAACGTAATGCTTACAAAATATCTAATCCGTCCCACATACACGATTTATAAGAGTTATGAGAAAAATTGAAATAAAATGTAATGCTTACAAAATATCTAATCCGTCCCACATACACGATTTATAAGAGTTTTTGCCTAAGAAAAATACATTGACTATCTATCTACCTACTAAATTGAATAGGGAGATGAAATCTTTGGAAATTCATGTCGTATGTTGTCGCTTCTTGTGGAATATAAAATATTAGGAACATGCTCTTGACAAAGTCCTACTACTGTTTCGTGGAATGTTATGATATCACGTAACGTGTAATATTTTTTGAGTATTGCTGACTCTATTACATTGTAGTAAAATATATCTCTATTGAGACTCGATCTCAATTACATTGTAGTAAAATATGTCTCCATTGAGACTTGATCTCATGATTTCCTATTTGAGAGAGTCACTATATACTACTTGACCACAAGTTCATTGGCACGTGATATGTAATATTTAATTGGAAAAAGGATCAAATTGGTCCCCTAATAAGTCGACCTAATAGTGCAATTGGATCACCTATATGAAAATAGAAAAAAGATTAAATATTGAATTTTGTTACTTTTTCAGATAGATATTTAAAACTTATATGAAAGTGGTTACACGCATGAAGATATCAAATGATCCAATTTTTATTCCCTGATTTTATTTTATATTTTTTGTTGTATTACAGAATACACGCACTTTTTCCAACACACTATGTGGACCACCATCTATTAGAGTTTTTGCCTAGGAAAAATAGTACTTCGTATATACATTGACTATCTACCTACTAAAATTGAATAGGTAGATTAAATCTTTGAAAATTCATGTCGTATGTTGTCGCTTCTTGTGGAATATATAAAACATTAGAAACATGCTCTTGACCAAGTCCTACTATTGTTTCATGGAATGTTATTTTTTTACTAAATGGGATTGCGTGTAGCATTTTATTTTTTTCTGTTTTTTTTTAGAATGGATTGCATGTAGCTTGGTGGAGGAAATGCAATCTTCTAATGTGGTGTTTGACTGTTTGGTTTAAAAATAAATATATAAAGAATATATTCATATAATTTCAACAATAATATAATAAGATTGGAATAGAATAGGAATACAATTCTGATCTATTGTTTAGTTTAAAAGGGGAATAAACATGATGTTATAGGAGGAATCATATTTTTGTATTTGGCTAGACCAAGAAATAGAAAGAGGAATAATATCATTTAAATGATCAAATACCATTATTCAAAATAAAACACATACAAATTAATAAATATACTAGGTTTAGGGTTTTTGTGTACTCTGTGTGTGTGAAACTATAAAAAAAAAACATATTAAACATATTATTATCGTGCCTTAGTGATAATGGAAAGCTGACAAATCAATCGTATCATAGGAGACTCAATAATGTTTGGAAATATATATATATTTATATGAAGGGTTTATAAAGGTATTTTTGAAATAATAAAATATAGCTATGTCTAATGGGTTGGAAATAACTAATACAAAGGGGGAGGCTTAGGATGGAATGACTATTCCGATTGTAAATGGAGTTGTACAAACATGTAAATAGGCGAGTGGTGAAACAAACGAGTACAAGAAAATATGTAAGAGTTTTTAACCATTTAGAGACAATGAAGGTGAGTCTTCTATTATCTTGCTGACTTGCTCATAAAAGACGAAATTTCTTGCCCAAGGACCCTATATCTTAACCAGTAAAGATACTTGATAAATGCAAAAGATGCTACATTTATAAGGTCATTCTAGGATCATATTGCACACAATCGCTAGCTTTTATGATTGATTTGAGCTTGAATTGCGTTAAAATGCTTGTTATTGCCATTGGACCCTAGTCCACACTTGGTTAATCATTTTGTAGGTAAAACAATGTGCAAAAAGGTGGAAAAAGGCATGGATTTCAAAGATAGATTCACGGGCCAAAGTTAGAAGCGAAGAACCGGCACGGACGCGCCTTGGACGCGCGTCCGCCCAGGCGTCCACAATCCACACCTCTGAAGTTCGAAGCAGTCTGCTGCGGACGCCTGGTGGACGCAGCTCGAACGCCCGCGTCCAAATTCCAACTCTCTGAAGTTTGGAATGTCTGCTGTGGACGCGGGTCGGACGCCCGCGTCCGAATTTCACCCCTCTGAAGATCAGTTCGGTCTGCTGTGGACGTGGGTCAGATGCGGCTTGGACGCCCGCGTCCAAATTTCTGGTCTCTGAAGTTTTGTAGTCTGACAGCAGAAACCCCGCTGGACGCGCAGCGGACGCGCGTCCAGTCGGGCGTCCGTCGCGATCATTTTGGCGGTTGGGCACAGTTTAAATAGAGAATGGAGCATTTTTCCAGGGGATCCCACTCATTTTCCATCTTAGTCCAGCTTAGATAAATCTTCTCTCCAGAATTAGGTCAAAATTCTCTCCACTTTCACACTTCAATTCCAATCAAAGTTCAATTCCATTAGCTAGATTGAAGAGATCTTCACTTCCACATTGGATCGCTCAAGCTTTCTCAAGAATCTTACATCAATTCAAGTACATTTCATTTCCTAATTTTGTAATTCAACTCTTATTTTGATTTGGTTATTGATTTGATTTCAATTGTTGTTTTGATTCCAATTTGTACTTTGAATTTTGATTCTAGTTTTCTTCCATTTGTTCAATTGCAATGTTGATTTTGATTTTAAGCATGATGAGCTAAACTTCTTGTGATTTGGATCAATTGAACTTGTATGTACCTCTTGAATGCTAAATGTTTTGAATTAGGGATTGAATGATGCTTAATGGATGCTTGATAGTGTATGTTTTGGAGTGTTAGTGTGGACTCTAGGCCAACTTGGCCGGTTGCCTTAGGGAATTAGGGTTAGGATCACTCACCTACGAAAGTAGGGAGTGTGTTAGACCTCTCCAACCACTTTTCCTTCCCACCTTTGAGAGAAGGGGGATTGGAAGACAAAGTAAGCACACAATGTGTTTGACAAAATGCCTCTTTAAGCCTAGGAGTTATGAGAGTAACACTATGGTGTAGGAGAGAGTCCTTTGACCATGAGAATGGCTTAGGTGTTTGTGATTTTGTCTCAAGTATGTCCCTTAAGTGTTGCCACACCCTAAACCTATAGGAAATCAAGAGATTACATACTTGTTAGATTGGTCCGAATCCTCCTTCCAAATAGATTGTTTCTTATTCATTTACCTTAGTTTGCTTATCATAGCATGCCATACACTTATCTTTTTAGGATTAGCTTTCGAAAACTAGGCACCCTTGTGACTAATCTTTTTAGGATTACCTTTCGAAAACTAGGCACCCTTGTGACTAATCCCTTGCTTACCGACCCCTTCCTTGCCTTTCCTTGAGACCGACACTCGGGAACTTCTTCCCGTTTTAACCCTTACACCTTTCCACCTCCCGCGAAAACTACACCTTTCAATACTGGATGAGTAAACCACGGTAATTCAATAACCTTTTTAAGTGCGATGACCAATGTCTAATGCTCACGAAGAATCCACCACAGTGAATTGGAAAATCTCTTCTATTATCTTTTAAGTCCATGTCGCCTCAAACATAATCTGACTATATTACTCATGATGCACTACATGGAATAATTAATTCACTAAACATGAACACAAATCTAAAATCTTAAATCAAGTTTATTGAAAGTAAATCTTCTTTGTGCACCCATCATACTGCATGCGTCTGTCTAAATAGTTTGAATTTATAGTGAACCACTACAAGTCTACAAAAAACATTTTTATAAAGTAATAAATTGCAACATACACTATCTTCCCTCCATAACTGAAATGGAGACTTCATTCACTGTGAACTTCTCTGACTTGCCATCCTGAAACCTGTCGGGCACACTGAATCTCGACACAAATGCAGGCTTTTTTAGCTTTGGCAATGCCATATTTTCATTGCCTAACATGGACACCACATCCGACATAGATGGTCGGTCGACTGCAAAATCTTCGACACATAGTAGTCCCACATGTATGCACCTATGCAACTGTTCTTCATTGCCACCCACATTGCTTATTGCTGGATCCACTAGCTGCAGCACTGCATCTCTGTTCCATAACTCCCAGGCCTGCAATGCAGTCAAACAATAATGATTGCAAGCAGTTAAGTTAAAAACGTGAAATTCAATGCTCAAAGTTGTATTAGGCTTACATGTTCCACCAAATTTAGGGGGCCATCCTCACTGCGGAAGTGATTGTTCTTCTTGCCACTTATAATTTCCAGTACTAGTACTCCAAAACTGTAGACGTCGGACTTTGTAGAGAAAATACCCTCCATGGCATACTCAGGCGCCATATAACCACTATATTATATTAAAACATACACATTAGATCGAAAAGGAAATCAAGTTTGTAGTTATTATAAGCAAACTTAGCTCTTGAAAAATGAATAAACTGAACTCCTTCTAACTTACAATGTTCCACCTAGTCTCATTGTGTTTGCTTCTGTGGCATTTTGCCTGAGTATCTTGGCCATACCAAAGTCTGAAATTTTTGGATTCATATTCTCATCAAGTAATATGTTGCTAACTTTCATATCTCTGTGAATGATCCGAACTCTTGAGTACTTGTGAAGGTAAAGTAGGCCTTGTGCAATTCCTTCAATGATGTTGAGGCGTTTCTCCCAAGTTAAATGTTCTTTCCTTTCTGGATCTATGAATTATCATGAATGTTAAATCTAAAGTTAGGGAGTTAATATGCATCGACTATAGAGAATATATAGACTATCAAATGGAAAAATGTGCATTCAAGTGAAGAACAATAGAAGCAATTACCAAAGAGGTAAAAATCTAAACTTTTATTTGGCATAAACTCGTAAATGAGCATCTTTTGGTCCCCATGAATGCAAAAACCAAGTAGCTTGACAAGATTTGTGTGCTGCAGTTTAGCTATCAACACCACCTCATTTTTGAACTCCATGAGTCCTTGAGTTGATCTTTCCGACAATTGTTTTATGGCTACTTCTTGTCCTTCAGGTGTTAATCCCTAATACCAAAATTTCTGATAATAAGTTCTTCACCAAATAAAACTTATTACTCATTAAGCAACCAAGAAGCTATATATATTAGTTTCAAAATAAATCGAGTACCTTGTAAACACTTCCAAAACCACCCTGCCCCAATTTGTAGTCAGAAGAGAAGTTATTTGTTGTAGTGACGACCCATGCATAGCTAAATACTTTGAGACTGCCATTCTCGCCGCTGCTGAGCTCATCAATATCACTGTATTCCTCTAATGTCAATAGATCCTTCAGCTCTTGCTCTTTCCTTGCTTCTTCTGCAAATATATATTGAACCATACTGATTATTAGAGACATTATTTTTAGTAATGAAGCCATCAAGGAACCTGCAGCCATTACTTAGAGTGTGCATTGGGTAAACCTCTTGTAATCTTAGTCAACCAAAGATCACAAAGATGTAAAGCAGTCTAGCTAACCAGTTTAAACTAAGAAAGTTGATAAACAGCTTCCATTGAAAATAGAATTTGTAATTTTACAATTACTAAATCAATTGTGTGACGAACTTGATAATACGGTTATTATACAAAGTTAAATAGGCCGGCATGAATAGATCTAAGAAATTGAGAGTACCTCGTTTTCTCCTTCTCTGGCGCAATAGAAGCAAGACAGCCAGGACAGTGGATACTGCTATGGGTATAAGAATCCATATCCATGTCTTACTTGGTGACTTACCCTTATCTGGACGGATAAGACGAAATAGAGGTATTGTATTACGACTGTTGTCCTGATCAAACTGCAGATCTGTTCCCCTCCAGTACCCACAGCTCCCCTCATCAGGGTAGCTCCGATAACCAACGCAGTCACAGAGGTTCCAGCAATGCTCCCTGCAGTCACTAGAATTATTAGGCATGGTTTCTTGTTCAGCCTCATGTTGACTGTCTCTCATAAATCTCCCATATCTTTGCTCAAACGTCTCGCCACTCCTGCTGGGGCTGCATTTGGGTTGCTCCCATAACTCGCACCCCAATGACTGCTGAGTTTCATTCTCGTACCCGTAACACCGGCCAACGTCAATGATAAATTGATTACCCACCACATCGTACAAAACGCCTTGGCTGTCCAATCTCCAACCGGCGTTACGGTTTTGGGTGGATACAGGCGTGACTGCGTAGCTAAGATACTCTTCATCTTTTGTTGAAACGTTAGCGAATTTAAATGTATGATCGGTGAAGGTGGAGTTAAAGGATGTGTACTGGAAATCAACAGAATTCATCAACTCTCCACTAGTCCAGCGAGCCACTCCTCGGTACTTTATAACCATTCGGCGCTTTGTTGGTTCCCACTCGAGACTAAACGCCCCTGCCGCCGGAATATTATTGTCCTGCCATGATGTTAGAGTCCAGTTCCTACCCGTTCTGTGGTTCACTCCTAACTTCATCCCCGGCAAAAGGGTATCCGTGGGATTGTCGAAACTACTCCACAGTTCCTCCCCATCGGAGTTGACCTCCCGGAGTACGAAGTTGCCGGAATCCAGTAAAGTTGCTGTGACATTTCGGCTGGTTTGCTTTGATGAAAGCAGGTAAGAGTTGCCTTGGCCTTCATCATGTGTGAGTATCAATAATCTCCCAGAAGCATCTATTTGAAGGGTGGGGGAGGAATTTGTGGGGAGAGGTGTTTCTCTGTTGCCTATCCATACAGGGTCAGTCGAATAACTTGCTCTGGAGTGGATTGCTATATAAGTCCTGTTGGTTCCGTTCGGGGTGAAGAATCCTAAGGTGAAGTTGTTGTTGGCTGAAACAAGTAAAGAGGAGGAGTTCAACGCGTCACCTTGTTTCAGAGTGTCGTTCTGCGATGATGAAGCAATTGAGGGCAGGGAACACAGAATCAGTAGGAAGAACATGTACACCACCTCCATCAGACCATCAGATTAATTAAGATTTGATTTTCTGTAGGTTATTAATAATGGTGTTTCTTTTGCTTATAAAAGTCAAAAGGCTATAGTTGGAGGGTTCCAATTTTCTTTCTCAACTACTACGACTAATCAAACAAACGCGAATTTTCTCAGTTAGTAAATAGGGATGCCAATACGGGAAATTTAATTCTTTGAGACAGGGATGGAGATGAAAATTGGGGGACAGAGATGGGGATGGGAAGCTTTATTTCCTTGCCGGGAAATTCAATTATTCGAGACAGAGATAAGCTCTTAGTCAATTCGTATAAACTCTTCTTCTTTTGTTTTTTTAATCCCATATTTCTCAACATTACTACTCATTACAATTCAACAAATAACTTCTCATCTATTTGCAAACTAAGACAACGTGATTTTGGACAATAATTATACTATGGATTTGGGTTTATCTTACAAGGTAAACTAGTGTCTATCTACCTACCGAATATTCAATAGGTAAATTATGTATTTTAGACCTGAGTTCACGGAACAATTTGTTGGTTTTGAAATTGTTTACGAGGTAAGCTCTTTAATTGATACTGATAATTATATATACTCCGTATGATTTACAACTTGGTTGTTTAATGATTGAGAATCGAAATATCAATTGGAGTTGGCCACCTGGTGTAATCGTGTTGACTTGAATATCAATCTTCTTTGCTCCTCATGTCAAACTGTAATAGTACATGAGAAAGAAAAGTCCAATCATTCGTCTTTTGAATAGTAAATTAATCCTGGTCTTTGGAATATTATTAATTGTGGTTCCTCGAATTTAAAATAATAGTCTTTTAAATTTTAAAAAAAATACATAATCTTTTTAAAACGTCTCATGATCATTTTTAAATTTAAATAGGAAAAATTATTTTTTTAAACTTAAAAGACCATTAGAGATTATTTTAAAACAAGAGATCATAGTTGATAAAACCTTAATATTCGTAGTACCATCAAAAGTATTAACTCTAAACTAAAGGAAGGATAACCATCACAATCACCTGAGTAATCTAGTAATGGAGATGGAGTTCTTCCTACTGGTTCTATGTTCCCTGCTCTCAATTGCTTCATCGGAGACGGACACTCTGAAACAAGGCGACGTTCTGAACGCCTCTAAATCCAGTTTCCTTGTTTCTGCAAACAGGACTTTCACGTTAGGATTCTTCACGCCGGAGGGAACCAACCGGACGTATTTGGCTATACGGTTCACGGTAAGCACCTGGAGTAAACCGGTATGGATAGGCAACAGAGATACACCTTTCCCCACAAATTCTTCTGCCAAGCTTCTCATAGATGGTTCTGGGAGATTGATACTCGCATATGATGAAGGACAAGGCACCCTAACCACCCCTTACCGGATTTCTTCAAAGAAAACTAGCCGGAATGTGGCTGCAACTTTGCAGGATTCCGGCAACTTCGTGCTCCGGGAGAGGAACGCCGACGGTTCATTCGGGGAGGAACTGTGGAGTAGTTTCGACGATCCCACGGATACCCTTTTGCCGGGGATGAAGTTAGGAGTGGACCATAGAAGGGGTCGGAATTGGACTCTCACTTCATGGCGTCGCGACGATTCGCCGGCGCCCGGGGCGTTTAGTTTGGAGTGGGACCCCACAAAACGCCGACTGGTTATCAAGAACCGAGGAGTGGTTCACTGGACGAGCGGAGAGTTAATAAACGCTACTGATTTCCGGCACAGCCCCACCCACAAATCCGCGTACGACGGCGTTCACTTCTTCAAATTCGTTAACGTTTCGGCCCGAGAAGAAGAGTATTTCAGCTACGCAGTCACGCTCGACCCCTCCGATCTCCCGTTCTTCTCACCCGAAGAACAAATCAAACTTCGTCTCGCCGGGTGGAGATTGGACCCCGAAGGCCTTCTCTTCGTGACTTACAACGGCACCGTGATTGTCGACGCCGGCGAGTGCTATGGCTACGAGAATGAAACTCAGCAATCGAAGGGCTGTCAATTATGGCAGCAACCCATCTGCAGGGGCGCCGGCGGCCAGACTTTCAAGGAAAGATCTGGGAGTTTCGTGAATTACACCGGCGAAGAACCTAAAACATTCACGACCCATAATTCTAGCGCGAGCCTCAGTGACTGCAGGGAGAGTTGTTGGAAGGATTGTGAGTGCGTTGGCTATGGAAGCTATGGTGATGATGAGTGTACGTACTGGAGAGGGAGAGCTTTGCAATTTCAACAGGACAACACCGGTAGAACGGTAACTAAGTATGTGTTAGAACGTCCAGCCCAAGGTAACATTGAATTATAACTTGCACATTGGACTTATATTTATTTTTTGATTGACTAGGGAAACCACGGCAAATTATTGCATGGACCATGGCCCACACAGCACACTAAAAATAAAAAGTACATTATTTTTATACTGAAGGTACATTATTTGATAATGTATCTTCAATACAAAAATAATGTACTCTAAAATAATGTACCTAATATACCTTCAGTACAAAAATAATGTATTTTTATTTTTGGTCCACACAGCTGTGTGGACCATGGTCTATGCAATAATGATTGGGAAACCACAGTCATAGTGTGCACTGTGTAAATCCTGTAATCTTAGTCGGCGAAGTATTAAAATGAAATTCTCCACACCCCGTAATGGGGCGAGTTAGGGTTACAAAAAAATTTGACCTCCGAAAGAGTAAGTCAGGGTTGCATGAACTCTAGCATGCAAGCCTGACGACCCGACCCACAAAGGTCTGCCAGAAATTAGGCATGTGGTGGGACGGACCGGACCGATTTGACAGTATTAAAGCACACATGATATTTGTTTAATAAGTTCATTGTGTCTAGTTGGTAAAGATTCTAGTCATTCACAAGTTGGATAAAAAACAGGCTTACTCGTTTAGCCCCCAGCCCGTGCTTAGCCGGGTTAAGCAAACAAACCCAACCCGAATTCGAAACAAGCCGGGTCGAGTCGAGCCCTTTTTCCTAGTCCGTATAGGCCGGGTTAGTCCGTTTTGACAGCTCTACACATGGTTACCAAGTTAATCGTATCAACTTAAATAGAGTTGCCCCCAAATTTTATTTATACTTTTGAAGAAAAAGTATTACATTTTCGTCATGACTCAACTCGTTTTACGAATAAAGATCATTCACTCTATATTTTTTGGATAGTGTCGTAGTCATTATCCTCCACCAAGTAGGCAAATGACCACAAAAGGAATAAACTAGTTTAGGTTGTCTCTCGATTCAAATCAAAAAGGTCAATAAAGAAGTTAAACATATAACTTTGTGATTATCAAGTCAACAGTTTGATTAACTTGGCGGGATTGTCCTATTCTACTTATATTTTGTACACTTACATATTTAATCATGCAATGCAGAGGGAAATGACAGTAACAGTCGCAGTAACTCAAAGAGATGGGTGAGGATTCTTGTACCTACAATACTAGCTACTATCTTGACAGTCCTGCTTGGCTTGTTCCTATTGCGCCGGAGAAGGAGAAAACAAGGTAATCTGCAAACCTCAAATGTTCATAGATCTGATGTGGTCTTGTTTATTGAACATCTATTTGTTACCAGAAGAAGCCAGGAAAGAGCAAGAACTGAAGGATTTATTTACGTTAGAGGAATATACTGATGTTCACGAACTGGACAAAGGTGAGAGTGGCAATCTCAAAGTTTTTAGCTATGATTGGGCGGTTGCCACTACGAATAACTTCTCACCACAATACAAATTGGGGCAAGGTGGTTTTGGAGGTGTTTATAAGGTAGTCTTTTCGATTCGATAGTGATAATTAGATCAATCATAATCGTTGTAAACAATTTTGAGTTTTTTGTGATTTGTGTCATGCAAAGAGAAAATGTTAAAAAAATAAAAGTTTTTAAATAAGAATAAAGAAGTAAAATAAAAGTCAAGGTGGCCACGTGCAGTGCATGCACCCACTAGGTAGCGCTGGTGCGCGTAAACTAGTTGCATGTTATTTATTTATTTTTTTTTTTTTTTTTTTGCTTTTTTGAAAAACACACATTAAGGTTAACTCAAAAACTTTCACTCTCCTCATTCAAACAAACAAAATGTAAGAAAAAATGCCAACGGGGTTGCTCTTATATGCTTTATGAATTCTTGGTTGATTGATTATCATCTTATTTGATAAAAACAACTTGTTGACTATTAAGAGATGTTAATATTAGGGAGTAACACCAGAAGGACAAGAAGTTGCCATAAAACAATTGTCAGAAAGTTCAAGACAAGGAGTCACAGAGTTAAAAAATGAGGTGGTGTTGATAGCAAAACTTCAGCACACAAATCTTGTAAGGCTGCTTGGTTTTTGCATTCATGGAGACACAAAAATGCTAATTTACGAATTCATGCCCAATAAAAGTTTAGACTTTTTCCTCTTTGGTAAGTAGTAACCATGTTATTCACTTAAATGTATATTTATGTGATCATCAATTAATTTAATAGTCACAATAACAATATTTTATGGCACGCAGATCCAACTCAAAAAGAACAATTAACTTGGAAGAGACGTCTCAACATTATTGAAGGGATTGCACAAGGATTGCTTTATCTTCACAAGTATTCAAGAGTCAGAATCATTCATAGAGATCTTAAAGCTAGCAACATATTACTGGATGAGAATATGAACCCAAAGATTTCAGACTTTGGTATAGCTAAGATTCTAAGGCAAAATGCCACAGAAGCAAAAGAAATGAAGTTTGCTGGAACACGGTGAGTGAGAAAAAGTTAACTTCATTTATTTTCGAATAGGTCTTGTGTGAGACCGTCTCATCGTGAGCCATAAGATGCGTATTACTTTTTAACTTAAAAAAAAAAACATCCCGGTTTCATACAAAATTTATTCTACATTTTCTCTTCTCTTTCCACTAATTTTTTCAAATCTTCCAACCAAATTTATAAACTATACATATTCTCGAATATATAACAGCGGTTACATGGCCCCCGAGTATGTCAAGAAAGGAATTTTTTCCACGAAGTCAGACGTCTACAGTTTTGGAATACTAGTGTTGGAAATTGTTAGCGGCCGGAGGAACAATTATGTCCACAGTGAAGATGGTCCCCTGAATTTGGTCGAACATGTAAGCCTAATACAACGTTAAAATCCCTCATGATTGCAATTTCATTTGCTTGCATCCATTATTGTTTGGCAACACTGCAGGCCTGGGAGCTATGGAACAGAGATGCAGTGCTGCAGCTCGTGGATCCAACGTTAAACAGTATGTTTGGCAGTGAAGAACAACTGCACAGATGCATAAATGTCGGGTTACTGTGTATAGAAGAGCTTGCAGTCGATCGACCATCAATGTCTGACGTGATTTCCATGTTAACAAACGAGAATTTGGCTATGGTGAAGCCAAAGAAACCTGCATTCGTCTTGAGATACAGCACGGCCCGTGGGTTTCAAGAAGACGAGTCAAATAAGTTTACAGTGAATCAACTCTCCATTTCAGCCATAGAGGCAAGATAGTCACGGGACAACCCTAACTAAGTTCATCAGGTTGTTGACTTGATAATCACAAAGTTACAAGTTTAAACTCCCAACAGGAGCCGCTTACTGGCCTCTTGGTTTGAGCCGGTTTGCTAAGGTCACAAGGCAGAGTTTACTTAGTGCACACCCTCAGGTAGTGGCCGTAGGTTTCACTCGTCAGCCAATAAGTCTCACAGTTCATGTAGTGATTGTAGAAGAACAGCTAACCAGAACAGCAAGGTTCTTAGTATAGCAAAATTCAGATTCATTATTTTCCTCAGAACCGAAATTATTGTTTACAATTGCATCAGATCAAAGCCTAGTGTCAGATTTGATGATATGTAGTAGTTCTTACAACAGAAGTTCGGTTTCAGTACCAAAAGCCAAAAAGAAAGGCAATGCAACTCGGTGTTCCAGCAGCTTAAATATACGACGACACACATAACAATCATATTATTACATCAACTCGTACCTTTGAAGTAATTGCGGAGTCCAGGTTCCGGTTTAAGCATCTGCATCCAATACAGATTAAAAGAAGTCGACGTTAGAAATCTTAGAAATCTAATAAATTGGCTCGATGTCAAAAACCAGATTGGTATGTTTTAAGTTGATTAGTTCAAATACTACATTGTAACAGAGTCAATAGTACTATATAAAAAAAAAAAAAAAAAAGTTGATTAGTTCAGGTTCTGACTCACCATTCTGAGAGCAGTCACTTCTCGAAGAGAAAGAAGAGGGAGGCACGGGAATGGATATCGAGAGCTGTGTAGTCGAGAAAGCGTTTTGGTTTGACCCATCGTTGTCAAGGTTGGACCACGATTCTTTCGTAGTAGTAGGCCATTCGCTCAGGAAAGGTCGAATGGAATGTTGCTCCTGCTTCAATGCCCCGGGCGAGTCGATTTCACTGCCGAAAAAGCAATGTTGCTGTCGCTGTTTTGGCATCGTAGAGTCGATTGTAAGCTCCGAGACACCCCCCAAAAACTGTGGCTCGTTTTTCGTCTTAAACATGGGATTAGAGGATACTTGAGTCGGCAATAGACACCAGGTGCTATCGGTGCTGGAACCTATCCCCAGACTTCTCACGCCCGCAGAAGTTTCTTGAGAGAAATCGCGTTCACCTGCATTCAGAGTCATTCCAAGGGGATACCTGTATTTTGCATTCTGAATATATAAAAAACTCTATGTTCGATTATCAAATATGTAGCGTAACAGCTTACAAATCGGTACTCTACCAAAAGAAAGAAATAAAAATGTATATAGTCTATATACAAATGAAAACCCCCACATAGACACACAAACACGTTAGTTAGACCATGTCACATTGCACATTGGCCATTTGCAGGGTAGATGCGCTTCAAAACTCTTCATTGGCAACACTCAACCCAAGCCTAACTCTAAATCTACGATAATACTCGAAGCTTTCATATGAAATTTGACTATCTTGAAATACTGCCTAGACATCGTGCACTACACTAATAATATAAGACTCCAAGTAAGACCGGCCTACATATATCAATGGTTCAGATTAGGTCAAATCACGTGCACCATAACACTCACAAAGCACAATCAGGTCTATGCTAGTCTACTGTCTACTTTCAATATATGATTATATACTAAGTGTGCAAATGGTAAATAAGCGGAAAGTGCTCTATCCAATAATTCTATATATGAGAACTATTCAATCCCTCGAGCAACTATTATCACAAAGTTTGGATGACTCAAGCCCGATTATTACACATAATTATTCCAAACATACTACACTCCGCTAAAACCCAAAATTCCATCGCTCATTTCTTACCTCCCCTATCACTCTTCACACATCTTGTTATGGCCAATGGACTTAAAAAATCACATCTCAAACTCTACCAAGGACTCACCGAGAATAATCATCCACTACTCCCAAACAGATTATGAGTACAAGAGATGTACCGGAATTCCTTGTTCTCCGTTCCATAAGAGGCGGGCTCCATCCCCAGCTTAGTTGCAGAGTTTCCATAACTGCTCCCCGTATTAACGTGTGATATAGCAGTTGACAAGGACTGAGAAGTAGATTGAGATTCCACAGGCTTTCTTGAACGGTTGCGGCCTCGGTGCATGTGCCGCTCACAATACTTGGAGTCAGGATACGCGTCCTTAGAGCACCTCCACTTCTTCCCATCTGTCCTCCGGCACCTCCCGGGCTCAGGATCAAATTTCTTTCCATAATAGGAACAATAGTTCACTGGATATGCAATAAATTCAGAAAACATAAGCTCCATAACCACAAAAGTGTGATCCAATAAAAACAAACAATCTCCCTATTATCAGCTATTTAAAGCTTAAACACGAGAGACAAGTACACATTGATTGGCCCATCTCGTACCCGCTCCTTAATGAAATCTTCCTAACTATTACTATTACTACTATGCATAGAGAACAGGTGTAAACCAAAATGAACATTACTATAAGCCTCTATAAGATCTCAACAAAAAAGCATATACTATATAGTAAAACTTGATATCAATCCCAACCTAGAGTAACTATCATCCAAAAATCCCCAAAAGATTGCATTTTGATCTCAATGCCATACACAAGTATGCTGGAAAAGGCACTGTGCCACAAGCCTGTCAACAGAGAAATACTAAAACAACAAAAAGATTGCAAATTGGCAATGCTAATCAAAAGAAACTGGTAAACATAAAAGTCACTTTCATAGGTCCACATGTTGGAAATAGGCAAAGGCTAGTCTTTGAAACTTAGACCTCCAGACTGAAATGCAGAAAAGCTTTTCCCCTGAAAAATCCCAGCCTGACTATTAACTTTCGACTCCCAACAAGAGCCTAGTTGGTCAGGCCATTGACTTTCAACTCTCAACAAGAGAGACGTATTGATTTTCTTGATTTGAGCCGATCAGATAAGCCTAGTTGGTCAGGCTATTGACTTTCAATTCCCAACGAGAGCGACCTATTGACTTTCATGATTTGAGCCGATCAGATATGAAAAACCTAAAGCTTGTTTAATCCCTAGTCACTCAAAAAAGCTTCTACCTTTTTTAGCAGATTATGAATTACAATTGGAAGAATACTCAATCCCCAATCCCCATAGCCCCCAGAGATAATGAGCAGTATATACATACAATGATACAGAGAGAGAGAGAGAGAGGCTGAAGAACATACAGCTTTGGTGTTGAAAGAACCGTGCAGAGAGGGCTTCGAAGCTCCGGCGAATGGGGACAACGAGGTCCGGCGGCACTGGCACACCGGCCACCAGATACTTATATATCATAGCTTGGTGCTCCAGCTCCTGCCACTGCACCGCCGTGAACGGCGGCCGGAAACCGTACCCATACCCCTCCCCCGCCACAGAAGTCGACGGCCCACTCATTTCCCCCTCTCCCCAAATCTCCACTCCACACCAAAAACAAAAAAAAGCTGCAACAAAATATCTATCAAGAAAATCTCACTGAATCTGAAGAGATCAAAACTTCAAAAGTGCTCTTTTCGTGCTCGCTAGAGTGTGAAGACAGGTCAGATCTTGCCATCTAGGGTTTGGGCAACCATGGAAGAAAGAGCAGATGGAAAAAAGCTGGGAAAAGTGAAGCTAATAGTAACACAGTGAGACCGGTATTAATAGTAACACAACTGAATATAAGAAGTGTGATTATCTAAATATCTATCACTTAACACCATAAAGACTGTACCTTTTTGAGTTAAAACACTGATTTCTTCACAAATCTTTAGCTGTCACTAAAAACTATTTGTTTATTCACATTTAGAAACCTCAAGGCTCAAAGCCTCAAACCTGCCATGCATTTATTTACATAAATGGGATCAATCAAGAAACCAAGATTTATATATATATATACTGTTAAAGATGTTAAAGATTTTGGCTTTAATGAAAAGTTAAGTGTGTTGAGGTTAAGGGGAGCACTGAGACAAGGAATGAAGGGTGGGGGAGAGAGGGGAAGGTTTGAGAGGGTGGAAATGATGGGTATTGTGGTCCAATGATGTTACAGCTCTTGTCATCCTCTCAAATGGTCATGTGAATGTATGATGACCCCCTTCCAAAATATGCAAACTTTGTCCTTAAGGGTTCAGCAATAATGAAGAGTGACAAAAGAGGATGTCTTGTTCTTTTTCTTTTGGAATTTTCTTTTTGTCTGGGGAATGGAACAGCATATCTTCAAGGATAAGCTTAGCCAAGCACCATTTTTGCCTTTACTCCTCTAGCTTCATGTCTTCAATGGCTTCCAATTCAATTTCTAGGGCTTTTAATTTGTGGGTTTGTTTTGTGTTTAGACATTTATTAGTTGCCTCTTCTCTACTCCACAAAGATCTTTAAGCTCAGCTTTTGTACTTGCATGTCATCAACTTTTACTTTTTCAATAGTGAAGTTTCTTCTTTTTTGATTGGAGCAAATTCCTAATTTTATTTGTAAAATTAATAATTTAACTTGATTTTGCTCTTAACTTAATGGTCTTCGATCTATCTATAATTTTGTCAATTTGTCGTTATCTCCAATAAGTTTTGAATGCTAGTTTGACGAAAACAAAATGAGCTATTATATTGTTGAAGGTGTTAGGTATAGTAGCCATGTGAGGTAACAAAACATACATGGACGACAATGCGATTGGAAGAATGGTTGATGTGAAAGTAAATAGTTGTGGTGATGACTTAGATTGATCTGCATGTTATCCGATTAGAGACGCCATGGATTGTAATATGTGAGAACACAAATTTAATCATTGATTCAATAGACAGTATTTAAGAGGAGAAGAACAAAAGTTTAGACAAGTGTAAGAGGATTATTTTAAACTCGAGAATACTAATATATTAAAAAAAATTGTTAAACTGCTTTACAAGCGCCATAAGACTTACTTATATATGCATGTATTTGATTAGTTTGTTAATAAAGATCGTGGAATACCCCCATTGTGGATCAAACTTGTGACCTCTCGCTTGACGACAAGGCTTTTGACAAAGTTTACTATCGAAATTGCCTCACATGTTATTATTGCAAGAGTGGTTTATCTGAAATAAAAATCAAAGTTGGAGAATTACTCTATTTTTTGTGTGAGTTTCTCCAAAAGTGAACGTCCATTGATAAACTTTGCTTCTATATTCTTCTTATGCCCAATAAATCAAAATCAATGAGTTTGGTGATGGAAGGTGCTCAATGTTTTTTTTTCCTTAAATGCCCTCATCATGATTCTTTTATCATGTTTGTTGTGAAGTTGCACTTTCTTCGTGGACCATGATAGTCCTTCAATGCACTAAGACCAAAAGTCCATCATGCATTTATCAATAATGCGACTACATATATAGGACATAGGAAGACTCTTGACTTTCATTGTGTTTCCACCTCACTCCCTTATGCCAAGGGAGTTTTTTGGAACTACATTTTGAGTCTCAACCTTAGGTCTTTGTTCCATGATTGTTGTTTCTAAGTTTTTCAAATCATAACTTTGTTTGTGCAACACAAAAACATTAACAAAAATCAAATTCGTATATTTTCTTTAATAAAATCAATATATCAATATATATATATATATATATATATATATATATATATATATATATATATAAAGGTAACATTATTAAAATTTTTAAGTTAATATCATATGGGGTCATTCGAGTATAATGATTTTGTCATGTTTAGTCCTAAATTTTTAAATTGACCACCTGTTGTCATTCAACTTTCAAATTGTTATCATTCGCGGTCCAAATTAACAACTAATGGTCCTTCAACTTTTAAAATTTAATCAGCTATGGTCCTATTGAAGAATCATAAGTGGTTAAAGTATGATAGTTGAAGGACTATGTGTGGTTAGCTTGGATCATGGATGATAATAGTTTAAAAGTCGAAGGACTATGAGCTGTCAATTTAAAAGTTTAAAATTAAACATGGCAAAATTACCATACTCGAAAAACTCTAGAAGGTATTAATTCTAAATTTTCCTATAAAAATTGTTCAAATATTGCTTACCAAGTTACGAAGTATAATATTTACTATATTAAATAAAAATAAAAAAAAAACACTATCTCAAACCCTAGCATATTCTCTCGAATCCTCTCTCTATCTATCAAAACCATGCCACTTTTTTGGCCGCCAGCCTAAGGCCAGATCTGGCCGAAGCTTTGACGGAGCTTCGTGTCGGCGGGTCTTTGGTTGGCCGTCTCCTATTTCCCTTTGTTTTTTTGTTTTGTTTTGTTTTGTTTTTTTTTTTCATAACTTTCATTGCCGATTCAACCACCAACTCTCGAAGAAAGTTGATGAAGTTTCAAAGTTCAAAGGATTTAACCAGATCTGGATAAAGAGGTGGTTTGATTTTAGTGGATCCCTAAAATAAAGTTTTCAAGAAGAGGTGTTTCCCTTTTCTTGTGTGTTCTGTATTTGTTTGTGTTTTTCTGTATGTTTCTCTCGTTTCTTTTGACGAATTTGTTTTCCTCTCGTTTTCTTTTGATGAGTTTGTTTTCCTCTCATTTCTTTTGACGAGTTATTTTCTTCATAAGTGTGAATCATAAAAGTTGGTCATCCTGTGTGACAAAGATGACAATGAAAAAGAGCATCTGCAGTTCAGATCGATAGATGTATTGTCAATGAACGTATGATTGAAAACAATACTCAGGTAGTGTGTAAGACTTTCCAACCGAAATCAGTCTTGACTGTTAGGAGTCTATTTATTGTATTCCAATAGGACTCTAGTTTATTGTTATTTATTATGACTATTGTATTGTTCTGAACACGTTGAATCATTATCAGATAATCTAAGTTCTCATTTGGTATCAGTAGCCTCCAGGACTCTCCTTCCATCCATGGCAGGTCAGGGAAACGATGACGGTTCTGTTCAAGCTTCTTCCGAACAAACTGTTTCTGCAATTACCCCCTATGTTACCTGGTAGTAATTTGTCCTCTGCCCACCATTTTGTTTCCATTAAATTAACAAACCACAACTATCTCTTTTGGAGAACACAATTAACCCCCTTCTTGCGTGGTCAAAGTCTTCTTGGCTTTGTTGATGGGTCTTACCCGTGTCCTGAGACAGTACCGGCGGTGCTGTCCATGGCAGAGAGCAGCGGCGCGGCTCCGGTGACTTTAGCTGTTGTTCGCGACGGACCAGGCTGTGCTCTCCCTTCTCATATCCTCGCTGTCCGAAGAGACTCTCCACCTCGCCATTGGCCGTGCAACTTCAAGCCAACTTTGGGTGGCGATTGAATAGACGCTGGGCTCGACGAGTTCTCATCTTGAGTACGTTTGATCAATCCTTCAATGATATTAAAGAAGTGTTAAGTTCATCAAATGGATTTAGCTTCAAATTTGTGAAACAGTCTGCAAATCAAGTTCTTTGTAGCATCACTAGAGAAATTGTTTCTATGTCTGACTGTAAGGAACGATATACCGCTCCCATTGATCCTATTTGTAATTATTTCAGCTTATGATTAAATGAATGTGTTTCTTTATTTTAAAAAAAGTACTATCTCTGTTAATTGCCACTTGTCACAATGACGTAAGATCCGCGTCAGCTTAGCTGAAAAATCAAGCTTTCTAATTGCCCTTTTTGGGGGTCCTTGTCATTGGATGTGGACACAGCTTTTAACGACGCTTCCACTAAGAAAATAAATGTTTATAATACCAAAAATGTCCCTTCCCGTTCTGCCCGAAAATGAACCAAAGGCCTCTTCCCTCTCCCCGGGCAGCCCCTTCTCCGCTGCCCGCTCTATCCTACATCTCTCTGTGCTGACTCCCTCCTTTTCCTCCTCAGCTATCAAAGACCCAATCTTTCCTGCCTTCGTCTCTCCCGTATCAAACCATGAGTCTCTTTGGTCTTGGAAGGTAAATTACTATATTTAATTAAATCTTTTCAAATTCATTATTTTCTTCTCTGATCATAGTTGGATGATTGATTTCTGTGTTGTTTATGATCTCTGCATCAGATCTGTGGGTATGGGTTCTTTGTGTTGATCCCAATCATGGGTGTTGAATTGTGTTTTTTTTTTTTTCTGGGTATATGGTGCTGGAATAAATTTAGATTTAGAAGTGATTGAATTCACCCTTATGTTGCTAAAGACCTTGTGTTCAAGTGAAACAAAGTTTCTCGATATAAGGGAGGCTGTGGGTTTGAGCTTCAGCGGAGAATATGGACTCTTTGTACTTCAATAGGTTAAGAAAATAGTTATGAATAAATTCTGCATTGTAATAGAGTCAGTACTATTCAAATAAAATAATTCACCCTTCTGTTAAGAATAAATAAGCTTGATTACTTGGATTGGTGGAATCTAAAGAATTGGATTTGAAAGGTGGGTTGGTGTTAGGAATAGATTCAGTGGACTTAAATGTGGAATGGGGAATGCGAAATGGGAAAGTTCATGTGTATAGTTTGTATGGAGTTTGATCCGTTGAACTGTGAAGACTATACTTGTTCTGTGTAATGGATGAGAAGAGAATGCTGATATGGATACTTCAAGTCTTCAAGTCTCATCATTCATCTATGCATGCAAGCCTATGTGAAATGGTACAAGCAGGCAGAGCTGGCATATCTATTTTTTGGGGTAGTTTCGAATTTAAGCTTGGGGACTAAGTTTTTGTTATTTAGAAATTATGTTTTAAGCTTGGGACTAAGTGCTTGTTGTTTATAAGACATAACTTAGTGGCCTTCTATAAAGGCTTAAGCTTTATGGATATAGGTCATTGTGCTGTTTGGTTTTCAATATAAGCGTAAGCTTTATGAATGGAGACTGTTGATAGTTTCTTACTTAAGTAATATGTTTTACTTGTATGTCAAAGTTTAGCTATTTTGAGGAGTTCTCGTATTTCTCGCCTCCATTTGTTCCTAACGCCTAACCTGCTGTTTGTGTTCAGGAACCAGAGAACTTTCCGCCCTAAAAAAAGTGCACCCTCGGGGAGTAAGGTTACTTTTTTTCATATAAAGAAATTTTTTTTCCTCTTTACGTGCTTTGGGCAATTACTGCTGCGCTAGGTTTTAACTGCCTCTTGCTGAAATAGAAGTCCTAAAGGATAAGGCCGCCTTTAATTCTTTTTCCCCCCTATTGCAGGGAGCACAATTAAGAAAGCACATCGATGCAACTTTAGGGAGCGGGAACTTGAGAGAAGCTGTACGACTTCCTCCAGGAGAGGACATTAATGAGTGGCTTGCTGTCAACAGTATGCTCACTGTTGCCCCCTCGCTCTATATATAGTCTACTGCCCTTTTTATCCCTATCTATTTGTTTGTGTGGTTAAAAGAAAACGATTCTTTCCAGTTGACTCTCTGATAAGTAGACCTCACAACTGATGACCAAAAATGAGGAAAAAGAAAGGATTCAAAGCGGGTGAGTGGTATAGAATAACAATGTTGCCTAGGCGGGCAAGTAATAATAGTAAGAAAAACACATCAGTGTACACATTGCAAACCTAAAGAAGGAAAAAAAAAAAAAAAAAAAAAACACACACACACACACACACACACGGCCGAGTTGGCCGACTTGAGTGCCTAGTTGGCCAACCCGGGAGCTAAGTTTGGCCGACACGGGCGCCTAGTCGGCCGGCCGACTAATGTCTACCTAAGGGTAAAATCCCCTCGATCTAGGGGTGCCTAGCACCTAATCGGCCGCCTAGGCCCATTTTTGCAACAGTGTAGGAGAACATATAATGTTTAAGGAAGCATTTAAAATTTAGGTCTTGTTTCTATTAACCATTAATACGAGGTTCCCTAAAAGGATAAAAACATTCCTACAAGGAAGGTTGTCAAACTTGTGTATATACAGCTTTTGGTGCTAGATATTTTCTTCTAACGCTACGGAGAGGTTAAACTTCGTACTAGCTCAACATATGTTTCTGTGGTGTACTGATATTCTCCTACTTTCTCAGCTGAATGGAGATTATTTTACTTTTTGATTTTCAGCTGTAGATTTCTTCAACCAGGTGAATCTGCTCTATGGCACCCTGACAGAGTTTTGCACGCCCGATAACTGCCCTACAATGACTGCTGGCCCCAAGTATGTTACATATGAACTAGTCTCGTGTTCTTTGCAGTTAAAAATTCCGAATACATGGATGCATTTAAGTTGCTATTATCTCGTTATTCGTATCCAAGGAATTTTTAGAAGGATTATTACCGTAACTGTCATGCCATTGTTTTGCCTGCTGCTCTAAAATATGTTTCCAAACCGGGTAATACTGACAGTTTGGCATTTCAAACTATCGAATAAAAAGTTTTATAAAATTAACGTGTTTGGCATTGTGAGAAGCATAGTTAATTTCAGACACGGTTTTATTGACTTTTATGGATGTTCGTTTTCAGGTATGAATATAGGTGGGCAGACGGTGTACAGATCAAGAAACCCATTGAAGTTTCAGCGCCAAAATATGTTGAGTATTTGATGGATTGGATTGAGGGCCAGTTGGATGATGAATCCATATTTCCTCAAAGGCTCGGTAATGCTTTTATCTTTTGTTTATTTTCCTGTTTTTTGGACTTGTCAATCCTCAATCACTATTTCGTGCTTATTGTAAACCTGGAATTTCTTATCCTTTTCGCTGTTTTCGGTACTATGTTCGTTCTTTTAGTTGTCAAAGCAGAATGCTTATTTACTTCTCGTTTAATACGCTAAATTTAGGTGCACCGTTTCCTGCCAACTTCAAGGAAGTTGTGAAGACAATATTCAAGCGCCTGTTTCGTGTATATGCTCATATTTATCACACCCATTTTCAAAAGATCGTGAGTCTCAAGGAAGAGGCCCATCTAAACACCTGCTTCAAGCATTTCATACTATTTACTCATGTGAGTTCTCGACTTTGAAGCCTAAATTGGTTTTCGTATACCCTTTTTTACGTGAATGTTATGTCATTTTGCCACCAAGACCAAATCTAACCATCATAAATTCACACAGTTCAGAAATAGTTCGAATCAACTGGTTTGTCGGGTTGAACTTTCAATTCACACAGATATACTTACGATGTCATACCACTAGTTAGAGCCATTGTTGCAAAAATCGGCCGCCTAGGTCCTAGGCTCCCCTATGCCGAGGCGTATTGCTCCCTCCTAACTCGGCCGACTCGGCCGAATTCGGCCGAGTTAACTCGCACAACTCGGCAGAGTTAGCCGAGTTAACTCAGACAAGTCGGTCTTGTTAATTTTTTTTTATTGTATTTATATATATTTAGGTTGCCGCCTAGGCGTTAGTCTACCGCCCGACTAGCGCCTACTGCAACCATGGTTAGAGCACGATATGAGTATTTGCTTCTAATTTTGCAGGAGTTCGGGCTTATAGACAAGAAGGAGCTTGCCCCGCTCCAAGAGCTTATAGAATCTATTATCGTGCCTTACTGAGTGTCCCCTCTTATCCATTTCCCCGCCGTGAAGACTGATTCTCCAGAGACTTGATGGCATAATGCCACAAGAATGTCCCGTAGATTTCCAGTTACAGCTTCTTCACCTTTTATGGTTTGGATCGCTTTACCTAGTACTCAATCAAAGGATCATCATTAAACTCGTTTACCTTGGTTTGTCATTAAAATCAGGTGTTAATGTTTATATTTCTGCCTAAGAACATGAACAGACTGCGTTTTAGAGTTGAAAATGAAGAGTTCTGGTTTGCAAAACTGAATTGTATGTATTTTGCAAGTCTTAAACATTATACAGTGTGATAAGATCATGAATGCTTACATTATACAGTGTGGGCATAGAACTTCATGAGTTTTTTCCAGTTATGGAATACCCCTCCCAAATTAGGTTCTTGACTATCAAGATTTCCAATTTTGCTGTGTAGCTATTCATTTTTTTCACATTTGGTCCCTCTTTCAATTTGTCAAATAAGGCTAATCAAGTCAAAAAGTTAGTACTAAAAAGTAAAAAATAAGGTGTACCAAAAAGTTGTGTTGAGCCTGAGAGTAATCACAATAGTGATTTTTGTTAAGTTTTTGAGGAAAAATTGATTGTACTAAGTTATTGAGGAAAATTTTATTGAAGAGAAAATGAGGAGAGAGAAGAGGTGAGAGTTTTCTATAAGGCACTAGTTTTTTGTCTTTGAAGTGGGTCCCACCAAAACAAAGAAGAGTGCTGCTCACTGAGGCACCCAGTCGGGTGCACGTGCGGCCCACTGGGCGCGTTAACATGCATTTTTCTTCTTTTTTTTTTGTTTTGCTTTTCAGATTTTTTTTTTTCCTTCACTTCATCTCTTCGCTCCTAATTACAAATACAAAAACCTCTCAAAAACTACTATGCCTATTAGGAAGCTTTGAAAAGTAAAAAACAAAGTACCAAAAAGCTAGAAAACGTAAGGTCAAATGTGAAAAGAATTGAATAGTCATGTACCAAAATTAAAAATTTTGATAGTTAGGGACCTAATTCGGAGCGATATCATAGTCAAGGGACCAAAAGTGAAGAAAAAAGAAACTAATTTCATTCCACAACAGCACTCCATAAGAAAGAAAATAGAATATATTTTATTTTTCTTTTGCATTTGAAACATTGAATAAATTACAATTTCCATGTACTAAACAGAACCCCAAAAGGAAAAGAAAAAAAGGGTATAATTGTTAGGCATTATCTGCAATAACAAGATTACAAAGAAAAAGTTATGTCCAAGGCAATAAGTGCTTCCTCTGAGGGCCTATAAACCAAAAATGGCCATTTTGAGCAAATGCATCTATCCATCAAGTGTAACCACTGGAAGTATAATTTCTGGGTAACCAAATTTCGAAACCGCAAAACCATATGCCCCTGCAACCCCGGCTAGAACGCAAAAGACCATGCTGAACAGTTGTAAGTTCGCTAGCGACTCACCTCGAACTTGACTATCAGTGGACCGACATAATACCTCGTTCCCCTGAAGACTGCAACCCTCGGGCATCATTGGACCGTAAAGAGTGAATGCGGTCTGATAGAACCAGAGGCCTTGAAGCGTTATCGCAATGCCACTGGACAAATCGACGGGGAAGTTTGCTGGCACGAGGGCCCCAGCAATGGTAGTTACTATGCAGAGGCCTATAAGGAGGACGAGGATGAGGTGGTAGTAACCCTCGAGACCCTTGTGCGTCGTCGAGTGAAAATAAAATAAGAAATACTCGGCACAGAACGCCGTGGATGCAATCAAGCACAACGCTTGATGTGGCAAGGGAAGGAAGCTGCAAAAGGAAACCGCAATCAGTAGCCATATATTCAACATAATACTTATTACCCAAGGAGAACAACAAACAAATCGGACAAAGAGAGACTTGTTAGCTTCTCTTTTTCTTGCTTAAATTGGCATATGGTCCAAAATCTCTTTCTTTTTTGAGAAGAAATTAAAAAGTCTTATCTAGTATAGGTATAGTATACTTCATTTTTGTCACATTGCGAATTTATGGACAATTAACATAACAACTCCTTGGCTTCCATAAGCTTTTGAACTGAATGTGTTGCTCTGAGAATTAAAAAATTTAAAAACATTCAAACGTATCTGTTTCTATAAAATGTGTAATGGTCTTTTTTGCCCCTATCCAGAGTGGAGTTTAACTTTGACTCTTTGAGTGATGAGGGAAACTCATAACCATTACCTGAGGGTGTGTGCTGGGTAAACCCCGCCTTGTGACCCTAGCCGGCAAAGGGTCACAATGAGGTAAACCAGCCTAGGTTGCCCATAGCTGACCGGCTTAAAACAACGCCAGTCGAACTTGTAACCTTGTGATTATCAAGTCAATAGCCAACTTGGCTGGGGTTGCCCCGAGTGGAGTATAACTTTGTTAGCACGAGAAATGTGCAGACTGCAGCTTTTTTTTCTGTTTAAAATTCTTTATGTTGTAAAAAGTAAAATAAAGTCGGTCCATATGTGTTCATGTAAACTTATTTAAAAAGTAAATTATATTGAATGTTACACCATTCCACTTCAGAAAGTGGGCATTACTTGTGAACTACAGAGTATTAAGCACAGGTCCCACAGCATCCAATTTCAAACAAGGCCTTTCTTTTTTAAGCCTAAATGGACCACAGGATAATGGAGTACACTATGGCAACGTTTTTATCAAAAAACTTCTAAAATTCAATAAAATGTAACGGCAAGACCCAAAAACTGCATATAGAATTTCATAGAAAGAATTAGGGAAAAGCCCGGTTCATTTTGGTACTGAGCGTTATTATATATAAGGAAATAGAGTACCAAAATCTACAGTGAATAAGATAGTGATAATGAAACCAGATTAATGAACTTTAGAAAGTTATTTGCTATGACTTGTTTCTCAAGAAGCTTTTTGTAACGGGAGACAAATTTTGCTAGTGTTATCGCATCCTATCTGGAGCCCGGGAGGCATCACTTGGACCGACCCTCCCCCCTCCCCCCTCCCCCCGACAAAACAAGTGACACTTACAAGGCTACAAAATAATTTCAAAAAGTTCTCTCTTCTTGTTTAAGATATATCCTGATTAGTATGGGAAGAGACGATTCCTATGAGGAATTGCAAAGGCGTATTGTCTTTGAAACAGCTTTACTGCTGGAAATAAAAGCCAATTGAATTAATGCAATTTATACATATTATCTCCCGATTACTTTTCCTCAAAAAAAAAAAAAATCTCCCGATTACTAAGGCAGCTAATAAGTCTCTATTACTGAAACGCTTGCCCAGTAAAGATAGGGTAAAACATTCACAAAGATATACAACTTCATATCTTGTTTCCATTATATCTAGAAAACGAAACTACCCAAAAAATGATCACATGAGAAACATATATTCATGCTTTATCAATAGTCAACCAATGACTAGCCTACTTTCCCATTCTTCTTTAACTATGTTTATCATCATAATAACTTAAGCTGAGCAACTTTATCTTGTCTTGAATACTGGCAAAAGGGAAATAAATCAAATAATAATATGTGGATGCTCTCCAAATCTAACTTAAAAGTAGTGTAATACATAATGCAATCAAGAAGAAAATCGAGAAAATTTTCAAGAAGATTGAAACAGGAACACTGACCTGGTTTTTTCAGAGAGTAGTACTATGATTCCAAACACGAAGAACATGAGAAGCATCCCGGCATGCTCAAAGTTATTCATATGAGAAGGATTCAAAACGCCATCAACAAAGAGCTTGAGGTGGGTTGAATAGAAGAGCTCGATACAAAAATCAATCAAACCTCCAATTGCTATGACATAAAGCTCCAAGTACTTAAACTTCTCGTTGAAGCCCATAACAGGATTCCACACCCTTACCCGGAACGCTTCGGGGTTCGACACATATCTGACTATTGAGCACCACATATGCCACACTCCAACCACAAGAAACAGTGTTCCCGGTAGAACATGCCCAGGAAAAGACCCCATATGTTCTTTTGAAACTGAGAAGACCTTTCCTAATCCACTCTAAGATCCTTTATTGACAACAGCTCAATTTCCACAGTCTGCTACCAATCAACAAAGGCAGCCTTTGGTAATAAGAACAACACCTCCTCAATGATTCTGTAAGACAAAGCCAAGATTTCACTGCTTAATTCAACTGTTTCATTTCACTAGAATACCCAATCCTAACATCCTCTGCTGCTCCTTTTCTCTTCTAATTGTATGCTAGCTAAGCAATAAAGATGGATGCTTTGACACCTTTTTTCAACAAAGGAGGGCTGGAAAAAAAAAAAAAAAAAGCTTTTTCACAAATTATCTTACATACTTGGTTGTTTGAAATCAACAGATTATGGCCTACTCCCAATAAAAAATTCTCAACTTTTTCAGTTCCCCATACAAACAAATTGCTGTTCCATCAAAGTATGCTTTTCCCATGGCACTTTTAGAACCAAAATTATTTTCTTTTACTGTTAATTCATACTTCTTCAAAAATAAAAAATAAAAAAATAGGAACAGTACTTTGGGATTAAACATAAAGGCCGAAAGGGCCATTCAGGAACAGTAAGAAAAAACTTGTTAAGAGCTGAAAGGGAACAAATTCGCCAAAATAAAGGAAGATGCAAAGAAACAAAGAAGGTTCTTCTAGCTGTGGAAATTGAAAAAGCAGCCTGCAAAAGCCAATCATGCATGCCTAGAAAATTTAAAAAAAAAATCGAATTCTTTATTGCTGTGAGTTGCCAAGATTGACAAACCCATCACAGATCTACCACAGCCAATTCAAATCAAAGACTCAAACTTTCACAGCAAAAAATCTCGGAAAAAAAACCCCAGTTTCTAATCTCGATATTGCCACAGTAAAAATCACCACACGATACAAAAGAATGGCACTGCAAAAGAAAAAGAAAACGCACTTACAAGAGTATAGTAGTCCGTAATTATTAAGTGATTGGAAGCCTAATTGAAAAAGGCAATCATTTTCACTTTTCTCTGTCCCAGAAAGCGATGAATGATGAGAGGAAAAGGCGGTTCCGCGTAGATGAAGGCTCGGGAGGGGCTGCGCAGATCAGAGAAAAGGGCGATGATGAAAGCTGAAACGAAAACACAAAAAGCGACGGCTATATTATTGCGTTATTATAAAACGAATTGTTTGTCTGCTACTTGGTTTAATTGGTTTTCAACGATTTTGGTAGCAAGAAACGGATTGCCTGTGTCCTCCTGGACTTGACGCACATGCCCGTACGCGTTTTACGTGTGACAGAGAGAGAGAGTGTGTGTTGGGGTTTTGCTGTTTTGGGAACGGGGGTTGACTCTTCATCCTTGATTGCATTTTCATGAGATTGGACCCATTTGTTAATTATATTAATATTTAATTCAGGCAAATTATTGCGGAGTAGTATTTTTTTTGAATGACGAGAAAATTTGTAACTATTATATTGAGGGTGTATGTAGAATAAATTTTAGAAAAAATGGTTAAATAAATTTTTAAATTTTACCTGAGAAGTTAATTAGATCTTGAAATTTTTAAAAAGTGTTATTACATCATTTAACACGTTAAATTGGGGCAATAAAGCCCAAAAATCGATAAATAACCTTCTATTGTATATCATTTCAGTTCAAGTGTGAAAATCCAGCGACCAATGACGACCAAACTGTAGCCAGTCCCGGCAGACCCTGGCAGAAGGCGACTGGACGCCTTTCGTCGGGAATGGCGACCGAGCCGTCACCGATCGTTGAATTTTCACGCTTGAACTGAAATGATATGCTTGCCTCAATTTAACAAGTTAAAGGGTGTAATTGTACTTTTTAAAAGTTTAGAAACTTAATTGATTTTTCATGTAAAATTTAGAGACTTATTTAATCTTTTTCTCTAAATTTTATTTTTGTACAATAATCTGTAGATTATACCAGAGAAATAAATCGTACTAAAAAATTGTGTTTTATAGATTCAGAGAATTTGTTATGTTGAGCTATATTTACTAATTTTATATCTTTTGTTTACTTCCATTTGGTTCATGTATCACTACAAGAAAAATGCTCATAGACAACGGTTTTTAACCGTTGTCTATAAGGTAAAATTTTTGTTGTTGAAGCCGGTGTTGTTGTAAGTCCCGCGCAAAGACAACAGTTTTTAACCGTTGTCTTTTCTAGAAAAGACAACGGTTAAAAACAGTTGTCTATTGAGTGTTGTTGAAGCCGGTGTTGTTGAAAGTCACGCACATAGACAACGGTTTTTAACCGTTGTCTTTTCTAGAAAAGACAACGATTAAAAACCGTTGTCTATTGAGTGTTGTTGAAGCCGGTGTTGTTGTAAGTCCCGTGCAAAGACAACGGGTTTTAACCGTTGTCTTTTCATGAAAAGACAACAGCTAAAAACCGTTGTCTATTGATGAGTGTTGTTGAAACCGGTGTTGTTGTAAGTCCCGCACAACGACAACGCTTTTTAACCGTTGTCTTTTCTTCAAATGACAACGATTAAAATTGTTGTTGAAACTAGTTTTGTCAAAACACCAAATTAATTATTTGATAAATTTTTACAAACGCTACATTTAACAACATTTGCATATAGCATTTTGAGAAAAAATATAATTTTTTTCAAAACACCTCTTATTAATAAAATTAATAAAATTAATTTAAAAAACGTTGAAGGTGAGGGTTGAACCCTCAATGGGATTTGGCAATCATAGAGCCTTGAGGCTCCTTAAACAGGAGCCTCAAGGCTCTATTCCCACTTTTCCCACCGATGTGGGACGGTGGGAAAAGTGGGAATATACAAGGAAGCAGCAAATTGCTGCTTCCTTGTTTCTTTTTCTTGTTTTTTTTTTTAAATTTTATTTTGATTTTGATTTTATATAAATATTATTATTAAAGTTAATTCTATTTTTTGTCCTAGATTTATATGCGACAGTTCACTTTAGTCCTTTTTTTATGAAAACATTCACTTTTGGTCCTAGTATTATATTATTATTGTGACATGACTATTTTTAGTCATCTATCAATAAAAATTAAATAACTTAAATGTCGTTAAATATAAAGGGATTTCGGTCTTTAATTATAAATTTTTCAAAAAAAAATAAACATAAAAAATATAGTGGGTCAACCTATTACACGATGTTGTTTATTATTATTATTATTATTATTATTATTATTATTATTATTATTCAACCTTCATGTTATTATTATTATTATTATTATTATTATTATTATTATACCCTTTTAGGTCATTTTACATGTTAATCGCTAACTTAAACAACTAATTTTATCAAATATTTTTTTTACAAAACGCTAATATATATTATCCGTTAGTCAAACCCGCTAATACAATTCGTTGGTTAAATAAAACCGTTGTCTAAATAAAAAACAGGTGCACATGCAAAGACAATTATTTTTATAAATTGTTGTCTTTGAAGTGTTGTCTATTAAAGTGCGCTTAAAGACAATACACAAACGACAACGGTTAAATAAAACCATTGTCTTTAAAAAAAAAAAACACTCAAAGACAACGATTTTAAAAAATCGTTGTCTTTGTAGTGTTGTGTATTCAAGTGCACTTAAAGACAACACACCAACGACAACGGTTACATAAAACTGTTGTCTGTTTTTTTTTTTTAAATGCACAGACAACGGTTTTTAAAAATCGTTGTCTTTGCGGTGTTGTCTTTTGACAAAATGCACAAAGACAACACACTAAAGACAACGGTTCAGTAAAAACCGTTGTCTTTGATAAAAGTGTTGCGTCAAAGACAACGGTTTTGTCCAAAAGTGTTGTCTTTTACACAAAAGACAACACTTTTGTCAAAAACTGTTGTCTTTTTAGTGTTGTCTATGTGCATTTTTCTTGTAGTGCATGTTAACGTAGCCAAGTTATTGATATACCTACCACATTAAATGTTTTTTGTTTTTGGTTTCTTTTAACAATTTCAAAAATATTTTATATGAACTAAAATGGGAGGGTTGGAAACTCCTATTGTCACACTATCTCTGCAGTTTGAGAGTTGATGAGCTAAATTTGGAATTGTTTTCTTAATCATACTCATTGCAAAGTTAACCATTGCGTATATTGATGACTAGCGCAAAAGCTATGCATGTCGAGTTTCAATATCTTGAACTTTATATTTTAGAAAATTTCTTAGATGACATCCGACGATTTTTGATAGTTGATTATACGTGTTAGAGTGGTTTGTCTACGATATTTATAATTATATTGTTTTCTTCCAAATAAAAAAAATATTTTATATAAAGTTGTTAGCTAGTATTATTAAATGGGCGGAGGGTGATAAAAAAAATGGTGAGTTTGAATTTTCTTTGTCATATAATTCTTATATTTTGAGTTTTGGCACAAGTCCCAAATGGGAAATCATGAGTTTAAGTGGTGAATCCACGAGGTGTTCCAGGTCTTGGAGGCACGGGAGCTGGTCCAAGGAGAATCGTATTGTGGAATCGAACGCGAGTTCTCTCTGTCTGTTGGAGGCACGGGGGTTGGCTCAGGAAGATCGTCACTTGCGGAAATCGAACCTGAGTTCTCTCGAAATTCTTCCGCACAAAAAAAGCTCACTTGTAACTTGAGTTATCTCATTGGGTTCCAGTGGGAATATGACTCGATCTTAACAAAATATGTTAATATTACATATGTCAATGACATGAGTCCATGGTTGGACTTGCTAAAAGTAATACAATAAGCATGAGAAGAAATACATATTGTTGGGGTTATAGTCCTATATGCAAAAGCCATATATGCGGCCGTAACATGCAATGCATTATGCATGTAGCACATCCACCAAAACTCATCATTCTCATATGTCTTATTGCCACTCACACAAACACGTACGCACGCATTGCATGTGTGTATTCATGCGTGTTCCGTGTGAATATATTATTAATTTGGTATAAAATGGAACTTTAATTTGGCACGGTATATATAAGGGATCATTTCAATAGTACTCAAATATATATATATATATATATATATATATGTGTGTGTGTAAGGGATCGTTTCAGTTTAAGTCATTTTTTCTTTAATTTTTATCGTCTTTCCCCTTTGATAGTATTAGGAGAATCTAAAAACATGCCATCTTTGGCCACTTGTATACATACAAAATCTTGTAAATGAGGATGAAGGGCTTTAATACACGTATTCTTAGTGCGAGATTATTTATTTATGAATGTACTGGTGTAGTTATTGATTATTTTACATTTAGAAAAACACCTATAATTTTTTTTCATGATTATTGTTGTGTATGTAAAATTTAAAGAAAAAACTTGTGAATCTTATTTTGAATTATTTGATATTAAATTGTAGGTATAATGTTAACTTTAAGTAGGATTTTTTTTATTATGTCTCGAACCTATAAAATAATAGGACTGGGCCTATTTGAAGGAATTGTTGGTTCAATCTTTTTTTTTTTTTTTAAATACAATTTTTTAGAAGAAGTTAATAAGGAGTACTAAATAGTAGTAGCTTGAAGATGGCGATCATGGGGTGCCCACGTCCAAGGATTACGACCGGTAAAGTAGTTATTCCACTGCATGAAATAGTCCCAGCTGGCAGTTGGGCACTGCATTTTTTAAAAATTAATTTATTAGAAATTTCAATTAAAACCCCCATATTTAATTTCAATTTCGTAAAAATTATGGAAAAAAAAACCCTGAAAAATTACCCATTTTCCTGAATTTCCTTTACCTTAAAAAAATCGCACTTTATTTACTGTCTTTTTTTTCTTAGTGTTTTTATTTTAATATTAATAAATATTATATATAAACTCCATAAATAATTTCTTTGTTAATCCAATGATGAGAGCCAACCATGTCGTCTTCTTCTTCCCTGTATTCATCGCCCACTTCTCCTCTCCTCCCTCTGTAATTTTAGTTCCATGCATCATGTAAGCCTTCTCTCTCTCTCTCTGCATATACATAACTACATATATACTTGAATTGCCCCCACGTATGCATGCATGCATGCATTTATGTCAATTCACTTAACAACATGCCAGTTTTCTTGCTCACAAAAAGCGAAATCTCTGACCCGAGTTTTAAATTCTTCTATCCCATGTTTCAGAAATTCAAAGGATTGTGGAATGGTGTAATGGGGTGGTAGTTTTTGGTGGATTTTTGTGGGAAAGTTTGGATCTTTTTTGTTTGTGGGGATGAGATTTGGGGATGGTTTTGAGGAATCTGGGACAGGATTATTGGTTTGATTTGCAGTGAATTTTTTGTTGTTTGAGGATTGGATCGGAGAATTGAAGAATGTCGTCGAAGGTGGTGTACGAGGGGTGGATGGTGAGGTATGGGCGGCGGAAGATAGGGAGATCCTATATTCACACGCGCTATTTTGTGCTGGAGAGTCGGTTGTTGGCTTACTACAAGAAGAAACCTGAGAGTAACAATGTGGTATGTTCCATGTATGTGTGTATATATATGTATATATTTCTGGTAGGTTCTGTAACGAGTTTTTGTCCCTTTTGATCATAGGAATTTGATAATATTTTTAATATTGATGCATGGTTATGGAAATCCGAAATTGTAGCTATAAGTTCATGATTTTTATGTTTTTTGTTTTGTTTTTAGTCCGGATGAAATCACACTAGATTTTGTCACATTATTTGTTTGTGACGAAAATTTGTAATTAATGAAAATTGTAGCTATAAGTGCACTGTTTCTATTCTTTTTTCACTTTTAGTCGGGATGAAATCACATTGGATTTTGTCACATTATTTGTTTGTGACGGAAGTTTGTAGACAAAAATACCATTCACATGACATGTTCTTTCAAAAGGTGTGATTTTTAATTTGTCCCATGACCCACTGCATACCCTCAAGTAGGAGCAGTGAGTTTCATTTGCTTCCATAGAAAAAAAAAAAAAAAGGTGTGATTTTTGCCCAAAAGGGTGACTGAGTTGGTGAAGATCATAACTGAGTCTTTCTAGTTCAGTATACATCTCTTGTGTGATTTATGAATTATTTTATCCAAAAAATTATAATCTTGCATGTTATATGTTAAAATTCAGCAAGATTTTACGAAATTTATTCATAGTTATGCACTGATAGTGAAAATGTCACCAAATTCGTAAGAATGATAATATATGTCTGATGTTGTATCCATTGTTAGGTTCCAGTGAAGACACTAATGATAGATGGGAATTGTAGGGTGGAGGATCGAGGGTTGAAGACTCATCATGGACACGTGAGCTGTTCTCGATCTACTATAGTTACTCCCTGCGCCTCCTTTACATCATCTTTTATATATTTAAATATATTATGCTGTATTATTATTTCTTGTTTCTACTGTTCTTTGTTTTCTAAAGGAGAATTCTCCATTTAAAACCACTAAACCTGGGAATAATGCATACACATACTATGAAAAAGGATTGTATGTATATCACTTCAATATTAATGACACTTAAATACGTACTAATTCTTCATATTTGGCAGATGGTTTATGTCTTGTCAGTTTACAACAAGAAAGTGCAAGACAACCGTTTCACGGTATGCAACACTCTTTCTTATGCTCCCTTAGTATCATAATTAGCACCTTTATGTTCGTAACATAGTTAAATTAATTGATCAATCTAAAAGTAATAACTTTGCGTTGCGGAGTTTAGCTAGGTTGATTACAACTGACCAACTCATTGGAATTTGGAAGTATAGAATATGACCTTATTGTGTTATCGGGATTGGGGTATAATCTATTATAATTAGCACCTTTATGAGGAGAGTAACCATTCTTGTGTATATATTTTGAGTTTTTGTCAACTTTGTGAGGCCAACAAGAAGAGAGGATAAAAAAAAAAAAGTTTAGTGGTGGCCAATTGATGACCACCCTAACGCGTCTGCTGGAACATAAGTCATGCCCACACGTGACTTGCTTAGTGTTTTTTTTTTTCCTTTCCTTTTCCAGATGGCATCTTTCAACATTCAGGAGGCTCTAACATGGAAGGCGAAAATCGAATCCGTGATTGATCTGGTTGTTTTATCATCTGTTAATGTCTTTCTCTCCTTAAACTCCTTCTCCCAACTCTTAGTTGAGCTCATATTGTTCACAACATGAAAGGAATATATAAGCATAATATATTAAAATAATAAACGTGCAGTCCAACTATCAGTTTAGACCATCCTTCAGTTGTTCCTGGTCAAATGAGCTCAAATAAGATGGCCGGGAGGGAGGGAGCACCATAAGAGTTTTTTCTTTTATTCATGTTTCGATATGAGTTGATAACTATAATGTGGATGGTCTGCAGCATCAAGACTCACTGAACACTAATGACATTTCCTTTGAATATAAACCTGACATGGAAAGGAATGGTTCATCATCAGATCATGAGAGCCAGTAAGTCTCATGTTTTTTTTGGTACTTCTTGGAATCTTCTGCAGCATAAAGCATGTTTTTCCCTTTTAATGGTATATCTATCTTTGATTTTCTTGATGAATTTATAAGAGTTATAACTGACCATAGTAGGATAAAAATTGTTCTAGGCCAAAAACTTGAGAGTTTCAAAGAATAATGGACAAGGTTAGAGGATCGATTCTCGTTTGTGTACGCCAAACTTTGTGCTAGGCTTTTTTAAGTAAGAGTCAAATTCTGCAGGCTCAACCTAGATTGAGTCTCTTTTATATGAAACAAACAAAAGGCGAAATTCCCTCGCCCTCAGGGCTCCCACACTAGAGCCCGATAGGGTAGTGGAAGGGTAAATCACAGTGAATTAACTGCCCATTAGGTTGGAGGACCAGTGCGTGCCCACAAGGAGCCCACCACATTGGGTGTAACTCCCACACTGCGGTTCTCAAGGCTCGATCCTGTGCCCTTGCCCATAATCTACCACCTAGGAATCTGTGGGCATCTCAGACACTAACCTGGCTCCATAAACTAGTGTTCTCAAATCTCAAGGCTACATGTATGATTATATGAGTTTAAAAGGGTTTGCAGCATTAACACTTACCTCGGTTTTCCAGGTTTAGCGCTGCTGAAGATGATGAGGAGGATGATTCTAACCAGGAATTGTTGAGGAGGTCAACAATTGGGCAAGGTTAGTTGTTGTGTAGTTTGCTTCTAACTTTAACAATTAAAGTCATCTGACTTCTTTTCTTCAGCTGAAACTTATGAATCTTTGTGTTATCAGGTCCTCCCGAGTCCATATTGGACTGGACAAAGGAATTGGGTTCCGATTCTGCAAACCAGAATGCTAAAGCTACAAAGTACTGGCGCCTGCTTCAATGTCAAAATGGTGCGTTTATGTTTTGGGTATAACAATCATTTAAACTGTGAGCAGAAGAGCGTAAATGATACCAATATGCATATGGTTGCAGGGCTTCGCATATTTGAGGAGCTAGTTGATGCTGTATGTGATCACCTGCAACTTCTGCTACTTTGAAATGCAGAATCCATTATAGATCACAGCAAATAGTTCAAGGTGTTATCGTGACCAGTTTTCTTTTGTGTAGCCAAAGAGCTGCAAAAGAGCAATGAAGGCCGTTGGGGTTGTTGAAGCTAGCTGTGAAGAAATCTTTGAACTTGTAATGAGCATGGACACAACAAGATTTGAGTAAGTGGTCGGTTCAATGGCTCAATCGAGCTTTTTTTTTTATTTTTTTCCTCTTTTCGCTAATACCCTCACCGAGACTAATATGGATTTGGCTTCTATCGAGGCCGTGACCCAGAGTTTGACTCTTACTCGGTGAAGGCCTGGCCCAGAGTTTTTTAGCATGGCAAACCCTTATAAGAGTCGATCATTCGACCTTACAGTTGCATTAGCATACACTTATCAACTGTCCTAAACTGTTGGGTCGATCTAGCAAATTTGAACTCATGGACTTCTTTTGTCCCCTTCTGTCAATCTTCTGCTGCATATAATATGAAAAGAGTAGAAAATCAGTCCTTGAATGAAGAAACAGTAAATTTAATGAATGAACTAGGCTCTTGTATCCAAGATCTAATCATATTTCATGCACTTTTTAGTTTATAGAAAAAACAATTAGTAATTCCTGTGCTGTGTAAACTATTACTGTTCAGGTGGGATTGCACTTTCCAATATGGTAGTTTAGTTGAGGAGGTGGATGGGCATACGGCAATACTCTATCACAGACTTCAACTTGACTGGTTCCCCATGTAACACACGTTTTCCCGGTTTCTTTCTCTTCTTGCTTTCTCCTTTTCATACTCAAGTAAAATCGTGCTTTCTGGCTATGGCAGGTTCGTGTGGCCCCGTGACCTCTGTTATGTGCGTTACTGGCGTCGAAACGATGATGGTACCTACGGTAAATGCCTCCATTTCCATGACATTCCGTTTCTTCAATCCCCCCACATTACAGTTCTCTTCTCTTGATGGATTATGCCATTGTTGTTGTGTAGTGGTATTATTTCGTTCCAGGGAGCATGCAAGCTGTGGTCGACAACCAGGATATGTGCGAGCACATATCGAGAGTAAACCCTTTGTTGCTTTGCCTTGTCTAGAATAGTTTCGAGGTTTCAACTTTAAGTCTGATCATGGCTGTAAAATGCTCTCATGTTTTCTGGTTTCTGCAGGTGGTGGATTCACCATTTCCCCCCAGAGATCGCGCCATGGGATTCCCAGAACAAAGGTTCAGTATCTGATGCAGATTGATCTGAAAGGGTGGGTAGTGGGTCATCTCTCATCATTTAAACAGCACTGCCTGTTTCAAATGTTAAACAGTGTTGCAGGTGAGATCATATGCCAAGCATACTTAGCTTGTCTTCAGGAACTATCCTACAAATCTGCAATCAATCGTACTAAAAGACTAAATCCAACCACGGACAACCGGGTGAACTCAAGCTCGGGGTTGGACTCTCCCTCTAAAACAGAAGAGGGATGAACAAGCTCTGATACCATGTTAGAATCTAAAAATGGGGCCCACTCAACTGGACCAGTCAATTAGCTAGTCTAACTCATGACCTTATAAACCCATATGTTTCTCTCTTATTTTCAATGTGAGACTCCTAACAACATGGTGTGCACCACGCGGACCTTAAAACTCTAGTATCGTGTTGATGGCTTTTCCGGTGTGGTCTTCCTCCATGATTA
This sequence comes from Ipomoea triloba, assembly GCF_003576645.1. NCBI lineage: Eukaryota > Viridiplantae > Streptophyta > Magnoliopsida > Solanales > Convolvulaceae > Ipomoea > Ipomoea triloba. The sequence goes on along the minus strand of NC_044923.1, from coordinate 1,823,612 downwards.
CTCCTCTGATCTCTTCTTCCTGGCATGAAATTTCTCGAGTCTGAATCTGAATGGTAATAATTTTCGTATGTAATCTCCACTGGTGCTTTCCTGCAGGACTTCGTGAATACTTTTCACAAACTGATGAAAGGACTGCAGCCCCGGGAATCCCGGCTATGGTTGATATGGCATCTGTTTCGTCTAAGAGGAATCAGAAGCTCAACGAGGATTCTGATCCTCATCACCGCAGTCCTTCTCTAGATCAAATGAGCGCTGCAAATAAAAATGCAGCAATGTTGGATGAAGACTCTGATGAGGATGAAGACTTCCAAGTGGCAGATCAAGAGGTTTATATTGCACTGCTGTTTATCATAATTTCTTCATTCATATCTCGCTTTAACCATGCTTCCATGAATATTTACAGGAACAGAAACCCCTCCTTGAAAATGAAGTGAAGAAAACTGGTATGCTGACAGTTTACTACAAATCATTTTCTTATATGTATATTTATCATCAGGAAAATACATATTTACACTCTTACTGTTTTGAAGCCGCTGAAGAGGAAACCACAGACCAAATCGATTTCTCCATTTTCTCTGGCAATCTTCAACATGATGACCGAGATGATGCTCGTAACTCCTGGAAAATATCTGAGGGAGACAACTTTAAAGTTCGTAGCAAGAATTTTTGCCAAGACAAATCAAAGGTCCTTAATTCATCTCCTGTTTTCTTGGCATATATTCATGCTTTTTAAAGAAAACATTTTTCTTATTTGCTCGAACATCACCCCTCAACATTTCTTACTAGGCTCCCGGTGGTAAACATATGATGGATCTTGTGGCAGTGGATTGGTTCAAAGATACAAAACGAATGGATAATGTTGCAAGGCGCCCTGGTTGTGCTGCACAAGTAAGTTTTCATAGTAATAATGCCCTGTGTAGTTGGCCATTGTTTTGAGAAATTCGTGTAGCAAGAAAAGAATGAATTCTCAAGCAAGAGCACGAGAAATTTTTGTTTTTCAGTGGAAAGAACAGAATCCCTTCTTATTCAAGGGATCTTGAGTTGAGCAAGAAGTTTTCTTCCTCAGGCTCGGGATCAACCTCAGGACTTCTCATCCTCGAGTTCAATCCATACTACTGTTTCATATTTCATTATGCCCTTCATCTGAAACCGACTATTTGACATGCCATCTACTCTCTGTTACAAACGATAACTAAGTGAAGTTTATAAACCATTACATATAAGCTTGGACTGTTAGTTTTTAACGCCTTTAATATTCCTATTCCAGGTTGCTTCAGAAAAAGGACTCTTCTCTTTTATTGTAAATCTGCAAGTGAGCCAACTCCTTATTTAATTTCTGTTTTTTCCTTGTCAATGGTTATAAATTTTGAAGACGGCTTTCTTCTTCTTGAAGATACCCGGGTCAACACACTACAGTATGGTTTTCTATTTTGTCACAAAAGAATTGGTACCCTCTTCCCTCTTCCAAAGGTTCGTTGACGGGGATGATGAGTTTCGCAATAGTAGACTAAAGCTAATCCCAGCAGTCCCCAAGGTACTTCCATTTGAAACCCTATTGGTTCTTTTTGGTAGTACTAAGTATTCCTAATCACATTATCAACAGTTCTAACTATATTTTCTATATTGTAGGGTTCGTGGATTGTTCGCCAAAGTGTAGGAAGTGCCGCTTGCTTACTAGGGAAAGCTGTTGACTGTAACTATTCACGAGGTCCCAAGTATTTGGAAGTAAAGACTAGTGTTCTCTTAAACAAAGCATGCATTTGCATATCTAAACATCAGAGTTGCTAGTAGGAAATAGCGTTTATTTCAGTTCTCCAATTTACCATTCTCTATTCTCTATATTCAAATTGGAGAAATGTATAAATAAACGCATTTTTTTGTTTTCCTTTCTCCAGTTTTCCATTTCTTTAGAAAGATGGAGAATTTCTACTGTTAGTATTCATTCTAATGCCACTTACTTGTCTATAGGTTGACGTTGATATAGGCTCTTCCACAGTCGCAAATGGAGTATTGGGGCTCGTGATTGGTGTAATAACAACACTAGTAGTTGACATGGCTTTTCTTCTACAGGTATATATCTATCTCTTTTTTTGGTACATCTGAGTGAAATGGAAATTGAAGCTAGGACTTACGTAGACCCGTAAGTCATAACTTATCCTGCTAGACTATAATGCAATTAAGTTAAACAAAATCTCATTCTGCCAAGGAAGAGAAATACTCACTATATCCTATTTTCTGGTGTATATCATAAGCCGGGCATATCCTACTCAGTCTTAATCCTGACTAGTTGGGTCGCTACATGGATTCTTTCGTTCCAGCTTAGCCTAACCACCACCAAAATCTGATTTAGGCCTGAAAATGTTTTAATGGGGTGATTTTTTATTTATTTATTTTTTTTTTGGTTTAAGTTGTGCTAATTAGGTGATTTACATTACTCTGCTACTCAGGGCAACACTCCAGATGAGTTGCCAGAGCGGCTCCTGGGAGCAATCCGTCTATCGCACATAGAACTGTCATCTGCAGTTGTGCTGAATATGGAGTCTGATACCGCTACTTCTGATTAGAACAAACAAAAGCAAGCCAGTTTTCACACGAATCGGTTTTTCATATATACCTTAGTTTATGTCGTTTTCTATTCCTGATGTATCAATTAGTTCTGTGTTTTTTTTTTCTATGTAACTCCTAACTACATTAAGAGGATCATGTTTTTGTAGCATATAGAGGGTTGAAGATGATCCCGGTTTTGGGTTGATTAGCAAACACATTTAGAAGCATTGTATAAGAAAGATACGGAGAATTTATTAATCACAGCAATACTCAGATTGAAGCAAAGTAATTCAGATAGGAGGATCAGTTCTACAGTTTCTTACAGGAAAGCAGCAGGAGAAAAAAGAGAATAGCAGCGCGGGTTGTTGAAATCAAGTTGATGGAAGGATGTCGAGCGCAACCTCCTTGAGGGAAGGCATTGATTCTTGCTGATGCAAACAGACGTAGGAATTCCTCGTTTTCCTCAGAACTTTCCACGGGCCAGGATAGCACCTGTTTTCAGCGAGCAATATATGAGGATTTGAGACTACTGTTCTAGTGTTCTTCTTGTGAAACAATATTCTTAAATTTCTGCAAAATTATGTTTTTCTGGAAAATTGGGAGTTTTCGGGATACCTATCCCGAGTGGTTAAGGAAGAGAAACAAACCTGAACAGGACACCTCCATTTCGTCCTTTAAAGTTGTGAATGTAATATACGGTCTCCATCTGAGGCAGCAGAGTAGTGGAAAGCGTGGCCAGCTTTGGGTAGAAGAATTTGGGATAATCTTAGTCGTTATTATGGACAAGAACAGAATGATTGTACGTAGAACTAGCATAATCACACATGGAAATGAAAAATAAAAGAAAGGAATCAATGATTGAGTACAAAAGGATACATCCAGATCTTATTCGATCGAGCTCTCCATTGAACACAATCAGTTTCCGGGAAGTGTTCACAACAGCTTCTTTGTAAAGCTCTTCAACCACAAGCATTTCTGCGTTTCAAAGACAAGTATATATCAGCAAAAGATCTGTTCTGTAACGGTTAGTTTCATGAAATGTTCATAAACATACAATGCTATAGAGTTTGGGGTTACCATTAACGTTAAAATATGGATAGGCAACCAAAAACAGTTCATCTTCTGGCTTTACACGGTCAGTCATCTTAACTTTGGTTGTGAAACCAAAATCCTCAAATAGTGACGGCTTTGTCAGATAATCCAACTTGAACGAAGCTCCTTCGAAAGCTGATTGTCTTGCAAATATCACTTCATTTGCCTCCGGAAAAAACTGAAAGGTTTAATGCAAGTTTCACAGAAGGCACCTGGTAGATTAAAAGAGCTTAATGGAAAGTAGTGACTATGAATACTAAAAATACGAAAACACATTAAAGCAGCTTAGGAGACGTACTATTCTGGTTCTTGTGGCCTTCTCAGGAATGACGAAGAGGTCACAAAATTCACGGATTAGAGTCATACTCCCAGTCATTTCTATCCCACCTTCACCATCACCTGATGCACATTAACACTGGAAAGTAAATTGCCCGAAAAAATAAGACAGCTGATAGCAAATAGATACAGAATAGCGGCGCTCAACAGAACAGTCAGAAGCAGTAAAGGAAATAGCGCAAGGCGAATTGATATTGGGATATAACCTGGCACAGATTCCAACCCAGCAGTCGGAAATTCAATTTCCTGCAAGGAGAAAGTTGTCACTCTATAGCTCTAATGTATCTCCAGACTAAGAACACTTCTTTATTTTTCAGCCACTTGAGATGTACATGAAAAAAAAAAAGAAAATTATCTCACCATCAGCTGCCTGTTGTCCTTCATAGCCAACTCAGTAGCTTCTTTAGCCTAATCATCAGAATTATTACAAAGTTATAATTGCAAGGAATACATACAATGAAGAAGCAAAGCATACGTTTAGGCCATGCATGATAGTCTAGAGTCGGTCAGAATCAATTAGTATAATATAACCCCTGGCTCAAGTAGATGAACATTATTTACACTACACCTGCGAAGAACCTGTACTTCCACGGCTATGAACATTACCTATCCTTCTAAAACAATGAGTGCATAGTAATTTAGTGTAAACATGATTAGGATTGGCAAAGGTGCTCACCATGCTTGGTGACCTAGGTATCATGATACAAGTAGCAACTTGCAAGTTCCCAATTTTATCCACATTTCCGTTCACTATATTGAAAGGAAAAATGATTCCAATGAAAGGGGGAATCTAACAGTAGTTCCAATACAATCAAATTGAGGTGCAACCCCAGACCAGTTGGTCAGATTTTTGATTTGGTAACCACTAGGTTACAAGTTCAACTCCAAAGAGCGGCATATCAATCTTCTTGGTTTGAGCAAGTTGGCAACCTAAACTGATTTATCTCCTTGTGGTTATTTGCCAGCTAGGGTCACAAAGCTGGCACACACTTGGATAGTGGTTGCGGGTCTAGTTATTTGCCAGCTAGGGTCACAAGGCTGGCACACATTTGGATAGTGGTTGCGAGTTTCCCTAATCAAATTGACTTTAATTAAGTTATATCAATCCATTTCTCCATTTCTTTTCCAAGTGCACTTCATCCTATAACACTGAAGTTTCGGATCATCAAATGCATTCTTATTTCTTAACATAATGAAAGAAATGAGTGAATGGAAAGCCATACTTGTTTAAGCAGTTCATAGTAGTCATTAGGGAAGGGAACATCAAAGCCAACAGAAGCAGCTTTGTCCCCAGCACCAGCAGAGCAACTAATCACAAACCCTCGATTTCCTGAAGCCATTCTTTGATTTCTGTGAATAGGAATTGAATCTTTTTGGAGCTGAAAGTTTCTGCAACTATGGTCCTATATCACACATTTCAACGAATCAATGAAAGCGCATAAAGAACATAGAAACAGAGCAAATTGGGATCTTACTCGTGAATTTGAGAGCATAGAGAGTGGGATTGAAACCCCGGAAGAGATTGAAAGACTGGATAATGGCATTCTGAATTCACACCCTCGGGGAGTGGAGAGTGGGGAAGGAGTTAAAAGGATTATATACGTATGGTCTAGCCATTTAGCTAAAATAAATAATTGAAAAAAGGTCCCTCAATTGTTCTTAAATTACAAGCATAATCCTTATCTTTCGATTATTGTAAATATGATTATTTCAATTGTTGACCTAATTTTAAATCAAGTCTCTATACTCCAATTATTGTAAATATTAGGGGATTAAATCAGGAAAGAAATATAACATCACTTAATTTCAAATATACTCGTCTTCATTTTCATGATATTCTCACGTACTCTTAAAATTCACGGTTAAAAAATAATAATAATACTTTTTGATAGGTTAAAACCGATTGTGCTGCATGGACCTGGGTTCATCATGCAAAGTAGACTCAGGTTCAGTTACAAAATGCCTTTAAAATTTTTAAATTTCGACACGTTTTAAACAGAAAAGTGACGGCGTGAGAATTTTAACACTAAAATAATAGTTGTGGATGAAAATTAATACTAAAATAATAATAGTGGATGAAAATTGGTAGAAATTAAACATGTAGACCAAAACTGTCATTTTACTAATACTCGTGAGACTAAAATTGATATTTGCTCGTTTTACATATTATTATTCAATAAGCATAAATATCTAGACATACATATGACTATGCAGTGAAGAATATGTTTAAGCCGCCATGGCAGACCGCATATTATATTATATAATATATATATTCTTGAAGGATCACACGGCATCTTCTTTACGAATGCACTTACTAAACTGTGTGGGTTTATATAAGTCGCACTGTGGCGTTCACATTGTGTCTCACAGTCTCACGGAACTATTCTTGAATTGGTTGTTTCAATTGACGAAGTATCCTTGGATGACTCCGCCACGGTTAAGAGACTCGTAGTTGGGATTGTATTCATAGGGACCCCATAAATGATACTTGGGGTTGTAGAGGTACGTCATTATGTCATCAAACCTCCAATTGCAGACAGGATATTCTGGCAAAGAAGCGCAATTGTAGCTGTGTCGGAAAACAATGAAGGTGCCCATGTTGGTGGAACAATTGTACATTGTCGCCGAGGGGAACAACCTTCGGACCTTCAAGTCGAAGACGTACTTCTCCCCGGCCGCTAAGTGCTTCAATTCCAATGACTTCTCGAATGAGAAACATCGGATGCTTAGGTAACTTGTGTGGTTGTTTTCTATCTCCACTCTCTTCCTCATCCCCGCTTGCCCCTTCACGTCGGGGACGATGAATAACAACACCGCAATAGTCATTATTGCGGCCCTCATCATCACCGTCGTGGTCATCGTCGTCATCCTCCCGCCCTCCATTCTGTAATGCAGTGTGGGAGTTACACCTGATATGATGGGCGGGCTTCTTGTGGACAGACACCAGGTCCTCCCAGTAGCTTGGGACCCGCACTGATCCTTCAGGTTCTCTCACCAGGTCCTCCCAGTACCCGCAGATTATACTTGGGACCGACACTGGTTCTCTCACCGGGTCCTCCCAGCAAATTATACTTGGGGCTCGCACTGATCCTCCAGGCACCAGTTCTCTCACCCAAAGGACCACCAAGTCACAGGTAATTTTAAGTCACAGGTAATTTACCCCTATCTTGTGACGTCTGGGTGAGGAGAACGGGGTCTGGGTACGAGAGAATTTCGTCTTTTATAGGTCAAATGCTTTTGTTCTAAAGGATTTTGGAGGAGGGAGAATGGAGATTATTTTGCATGCACTCTGCAGTTGGTACCCAAGAGAAAATGATATTTCCCCTTGGCGTCAGATCACCCTGATCTCTCTGCAATTGGTTCTATATATAGTGGTCATGAAATCATGAATTTCTTGGTTTTACTGTTCTTAAATGTGATCCGCTAAACATGCATATATGCTCTCCATACCAAACATTTGTGTGTTTAGGGAGATTTCTGTTTTGATTAAGATTATTGTCCCTAGCTAGCTATGGATCCCTACATTTTAATATTCGATAGTCCTTGATACACTTTAATTTTCTAGTGTATATTTATAATTTATTTGTGATTTCATAGTCAAGTTTAGTTTATATTGGAAAATGATACTAATAGATTTCAAAGGAGTAAATTTTTGTCACGTGTCTTAATTTTATCGCGGGGAAGAAAATAAAATAATAAAAACTCTGACCCATATTTTATGAATAAAACAAAGCGTGCCATGTAAATAGAAAGTAAAAATTGTATTCAATAATAAAAAGTGAAAATATGTGCAATATTTATTGTTTATACTTGCACATAGCTAAAAAAAAAAAAAAAGTGTAAATTTTCGTCCACCGCTCACCTCCTCTTTTCTGCCACATTCAAAGTACTTCCAAAATTGTGACATTATTTCAGTGGACAGAAATTTTTTTTAAGAAGGTATTAAAAATTACGGAGTATATATGTTTGTTGGTTGATAAAAAGTGAATGGAACATAATAGAACATATGGAAAATTCGGTATTATTGTCCAACATTTTAAAATAACGTAAAAAGTGGACGGAGATGAGGGTATTTGTTTAAAGTTTTAGTAGTGGAATTATGTAGTCAAATCAAGCTAGCCCTTAAATCCTTAATATAGTATTTGTGGTGATAATTTTGTTTCTCAAAAGAAAAGGGTAAAAGAATGGAGATGGGGATTTATAAAGTCGACTTTAATTACTTGATCGGACAACTTGGTACGTCATGAACACATTTGCGTGCACTGCAAGTTTCAGACGTATGTACATGCATCATACTGTCCAAAAGAGAAGCATATATATGAGTGTAAGTTAATTATATTAAGCGAAAAGATCAAATAGGTCCTTGAATTTTACACGAAAGTGTAATTATGTCTTTAAACTTTAAAAAAGTTCAATTAAACACTTAAAGTTATCGTTTTGGTGCATTTAAACCTAATAGTCAATTATCTAAATGAGATAGGTAATTTGAGTTCCGGCGACCATTCTGGCAAACGACGAACCATTCCAACGATCGGATAACGGTCGTCAGCCGCAATTACAATTGAAGAAGGCCGGTCACCTTCTGCGGTGGAGAAAGCGACCAGACGGCGTCTTCTTCAACTGGAGAAGGATATCGGAATGGCGTCTGACCTTCTCCAACTAGAGAAGGCAATTGTAACGGTGCCTTCTCCAATTGGAAAAGGCGACCAAACGGTTTAATTGAATATCGGTCGGTAAGACTCGACCACACTAGTCTTTCTTCTCAAACTTTACTCAGGTGACCAATTAGAAAGTAGGGTAGCAACACATGATGGGAGTTATATATCCCCGGCCACAAATATATATCTTTAACATTATATTTTACCAAGACTATCCAGCCACAAGCCAGTGGGGTAGTTCAAGTGATAAGTGAGCTCTTTTTGTGGGGAGGAATTTTGGGAGAACCCGGGTTTAATTCCCCCGGGCCGACTTTTACCGACGTAAAATAGGATTCTTAGCTTATATTCATGAATTTGATTTTCTAGTCAACAGTACACTGTCTCAATCAACCTCTCCAGCGGCATGCGGAGTTTACTGCACCCTTTTTAGAGGTGGAACTAATAACAGTCTAAAAATAGGAATATTTTAATCATAGAATACAATACATTGTATTTATATCCTCAGAACCTCAGCAGACCTAGACCTTATAACAACACTAAACCAATTTTTTAGAATACATTTTGATTTGCAATACATTAATTATTACATACAGAGATGACACATGAAAATGCATACAGATCAGACCCATTCATTCATGCATGGACTTCCAGAAACCTGAAAAATCAGTACTTCAAACTTCCACAGCTTGCTGCTTCGTATTATTAGGGTGCAGAACCTTATTATTATCAAGCTTGGACGATTCAGGTCCCCAGTCTTTGATGCAGGAAACAACGTTAATTTTCTCGGAACAAACCAGAGATCCAAGCTTCACTATGTCGATGATCTGTTCCTCTGTCAGCTCAGCTACTGGAAGATTATTATGTTTCTGCTTCTTATTGTCTTCCACAATTGTTGTTGTTGCAGGGTTTTGCAGGGACAGTTCTGATGATGATGATGACGGCTTTTTGTTCTTGTACACAGCGTACAGCACAATTTGCAGGATTCCAAAGATGAATCCCAAAACGTTTGGAACCTGATGAACATCAAATTCAATTCAATTAGATAATTTGGGTAAATTGAAGCCAGTCTCATGATCCTAGCCAGTAAAGGACCATAAGGGTAAGCCAACGTAAGTTATTTATAACTGGCTGATTCAGATCAAAAAGATTAATAGACAGATGTCAATCCGTATATTAGTAATTAATATATGATTATTTGAGTTAATTAACTTACAGCAATGTTCATGTCTTTAAGAAGTAGGCCATAGAAGAACCATGCAACTGCACTTAAGGTGAGAAAAACTGATAGCAGAAACGGCATGTGCTCCACACTCTTAGTTCGTATCACTTGTCTCTGCACAACATAGGAGAAAACCTTAAAGTTTACTAATTTTTTTTATAAAAAAAAAGTTACTCGTTTAATTTTGATTTATGAAAAGACCCGAAGGTGTGCAATGAGTGAAGCCCATGTTGTGATTTTTGCCCACAAAAAATCACAAAGAAATAATTAAACTTACTTCTCCTTGTGATCCTAACCAGTAAAGAACCACAATGAGGGTAAACCAGTCTAAATAGGTTGTTCATAACTAATTGCCTCAAACAAAGTTAACATAAATTAATTAACCTACCACAATGCACAATGGGGCGACAAAAACGCACAAAGAAAACACGAGGCAAATCCATCCTACGACTTGGGCACGGATTATGCCTTTGAATAGAAATTGGGTGACAAGAACTATGGCACCAAAGCCACCAACTACCATAAGAAGTAGTAGCTTCAGGGTTTGTACCTGCATATATATAAATTAAAAATTAATTAAATAAGTTGCAGATTCAGTACATAATGTATGCATATATTTATACGTATATATAAATGCATGCATGTAAAAAAACAATAGTAAATTCTATATCATAAGACATGACATGACAGGATTAAAAGTTGTTTTACTTTTTAATTAATTAATTAATTAATAATAATAATAATAATGTTGTTTTGAGTGAAATAATTCATTTTAAAAAAAAAAAGAACAAACGGATAAGCTAGGCGGTCCATCATGGCCTAGCGAGTAGGTGTCTAGGCGGGATCTATGCAAACACTGATAATAATAATAAATTAAATGAAGTGCTCACCCTGTCTTTCTTGGTGGCGTAGAAGAGGTAGAAACAAACGTAAATGGTTTCGATGAAGCAGCCAAAGGAGTTGATGGTGATGAGAAGTGTGGTGTTGGACTTGAGAAAAGCATAGTAAATCCACAGCATGGCACTGAACAGGGCGACAACATAGGGAATTGACTGGAACCCTTCTGTCGTCTTTTTCTTGTATATCTGGTAGAACGTAGGCCTGCATGCATGCATGCATATATAAATATTTTTGTTTTTTTAAGGATATATAAATAACAAGAGATTAGGGATCGGAAGACATTAATAATTAATTAATTAGCAAAAACCACTCACAGTGGAGAAAGGAACACGAAGAAGGAGATGATATTTCCTGCACAACATATATAATTGAAACCAAAAGTTAGTTATTCAGTAATTCAGATTGCAGCGTGTGATATATATATATATATGTGTGTGTGTGTGTGTGTGTATGTATGTGAAGGATTGCACCGCAACTACTGTATGATTGCACTGATACGGCATCTGCTGTGCAATTGTATTCGGTTGCAGTGCAATCATGTAGTAAGTGTAGTGCAATCTTTCACAAGTTCGCAGTTCGGAGGTTAAGGTTGATTTTGACCTAATTATGAAACTATGCATACATATGTACACACACACACACACACATATATATATATACATACATAAACATGCACTCTGGATTAAACTCACCATCAACTTAGATTGCTCATAGTTAGGAGCAATAATTCAATACTTTTACGTTTTGAAAATGATTCAGATAGATAAATTATTCAATTTATGTGACGTGTGTGGCTTGTTTTGATTGACGGGATATCAAAACAAGGCAAACCTAGAGTATGTACTGTGTATGTATAGTATTACTCTTTTAGTTAATAGATATATGAATGGAAGAAATAAAAATAAAAAAGATTTAGAATGATGAATTTACCAAACACTCCAAATACAAAAGCCCAGTGACCAGAGAAACCAGCCATACTTTGTAGCCAAGTAATACTGCTAGAAGTGGAAACTAAAGCTTTTAGCTTATCTTCTTCTCAATAATCTCACTATAAAGCTAGAGATGATCTGAAAGTCTGCAATGAAGTGAATGAGAAGGGCCTTGTTGGCTTCGCCTATTTATATAGGAGAAATAAGGTGGAAAAGTTGGTATAAAAGGCCGGGATGGGAATATACTATATATTTAATTTATTAAAATAATGTATACATCAATTCAATAAATCTAAAGCAATATAAAATATGCATGCCATGCACTTTTAGAATTTCTATAACTTCAATACATGGTTGAAAATTAAACATTTATTTTCGGACCATATATAAAATAGTAGTGGTCAAAAACCGTCTTTAATTTATGACAACTTTTAATATTTGAAAAATATCCCTAGTTCAATAATATCGATCACCTACATGACTACACGAGTGGTCACTAATACTTATTACCACCTAGTAAGGTCGATGATCTGACTAGGTTGACGGTAACAACCGGTGATTGCTAGCGTTTCTGACCACCAAAGCGGAAAGAAATTTTTTTTTTCAAAAGTTACATTCAAATATTTTCAACTGTGGATAGTTAGAAAAAAAATTGTCAAAAATACGCAAATTTTCAACCATTATATGTTACAATATCGTAGTCTAAAAAAGTTCAAATTAAATTACTAATTTAAAGGGCAAAGAGTCAATATTTTTCTTACTAGTGCAGTTTACTTCTCATATAGTGACTATGTGTTTCACTCATCACTTCAAAAAAAGAATCAATATTTTTATTTGGTGCTATTTTCAATTTTTGATATTTTTTGTGATGCATGTGGTACGATGTCACGCTAGCTTTAATTTAAAAAAAAATATTTTAAAAGGAAAATAAATTTTTGTGTTGTATGAAAAATTAAAAGTCCCATCCTAGCTATGTCATCACCTAATCCGGAGGGGCACTCAGCACAAATTGCAAGCTTTACAGTTTTTGGAAGGGTTTGATACCTTTTTCTTATTTTTAAAATATTACTTTCCAAAATGTTATCCTATTCAACAAAAACTAATATATCTATAGATATTATTAGAGATATAGGTAAATATATGAATATTTAATTCTGAAATGTTTTGTGGTGTGTAGACCATAAAAAATAGATCAAGGTAATTTTTTACATTTAATCTAAGTTTAAAATTGGCTAAATTTATTCTCCAATTATTATTGAAAACATAACATTTATGTCCTAATAAAAAATTTTATCCGTGCAATATTTACCAGTTTTCACTAATAACGGAAGCTTTAAAAGGCTTAAATGTAAATGTTAAAAGGTACATTTTTTGTCTAAATCATGCACTTATAACTATATACCAAAAGTTACAACTAATAGCAAATATATAATAAAGTAATAGTCCGCAAATCGCACAAGTAAACCGCACTTAGAAGATCTTGCATATAGTCCGTATATTATATTATATTAGAAAAACTAACCCTACGAACCTACGATACTGGCTAACACCGTTACATCTTGTATTGGTACAAGTCAATCAATAAACTTTTTTATTTTGAAAAAGGCTTTAGGTTTATACTAATTGTTGTCGGAACAATCTTAGAATACAAGAAGCACGGGCACCGATCAACACCTTAAAATCTTTCATATTTTATATCTATAATCTTTTCATAAAGAAACTTTAAATTCATGTTGATTAATAGAATTCACCATTATTAAAAACAATGAGATTTAAATATATAGTTTGCCATACGCGCGCTATCCTCAGCTCTATCCTTCCTCCTTCCTTTAATCTGGATATGATATTATGATGCCTTCCCTTTTCCATTATTATACTGTAGAAAAAAACAAAAGACAAAGAAAAAACAAATGAATCCCATGGTAGACATGGAGAACTGTTCTTTAAGATTGTGTGGATACCAACCCCACCCAAACTCCACATAAATAGATCATGATCTATCCACTACTATATGCTTATAATTCTTATTTCTTTTCAATTATTGAACCCCCAATCATATTTGAGATATTTATATATATTAAATTTAATTTATTTAAATTATCGGACCGATTAGCGTAATATATAGTCAAATCTAATTGATTTGTGAAGAGAGTATAATAAAATAGCTCAACTCGAGACATGCACATATGTGTCATATCAAGACTCGAACATTAGTATGTCACAAATCATGGTATCAATATGAAAAAGTGGAGTAGAAATCAAGTCGTATCATACTCTCATGATTGATCATCCTAATTCCTAATTACACAACAAATAATGTCTTGTATGTATAAATTAAATACCACCAAAAAGATATACAATCTCTTATAATCCCATTGTTATTCTACCAAATTAATTATTATATCTAACCTTAACCCTAGGATTGTCAAAGCAAGCATAGAAAATGCTAGCCTACCCTGGCCCGCCCTGACCCGCCCGCCCCTACCAAGGCCCTCGAGCACGGGCTTGGCGAGCCAACCTACCAAATTAAAAAAAAAAAAAAAAAGAAGAAGAAGAAATAATTCAAAAAATCTAATAATTTGACAATAAAAGAGTCTAGATAATTTAAACAAACACTAATGCAAAATTTTTAAATTAATAATAAGGCTAGATAATCTAAAACAAAATAGCATACTTTTTTAAAAAACAAAAACAAATGTTAAAATTTAAATAGAAAATTATTTTTTCTAATATTAATATTAATAATGACATATTGGACCTCCAAGTCTACCCTACTTTATTAAGTAGCACTGTAGTAGGCGGGCTAGCTTGGTAAGCTAAGCCTGTTTTGACCGCTTGGGTAATGAGGAAAATGTGCAATCACTATTCGAGAATATGCATTGGTAAACCCCGCGTTTCTGTGTAATAGCCTACAAATCACACATGAGAGGTAAACCGCACTAGGGAGACCCTGTGCGATAGACTCAACCGTACCAAGGAAAGAACTGAACCCATGACCTTCTACTGATACGAGAATTATGCTACACCCACTCACGACACCCCTTTCGGGCTTTTTTCATTATTATTGATTTCCCAAATATTCAGGTTGCTTAAATGGTTGATCATATACATTATATGGCATATTTAAAAGATGGATCTTGGTATAAAGTTTGCACTACTTGCATTGGTGGCTTTATTTAAAGTCCTTCATTGGTCGAGGATGGGTCCTTGTTATCCCCATCAATATGAATTCTTTTCTCCAGGAAAAGAGGGCAACAAAATTATTTTGCAAAAGTGGAACTTAGTGCTTGTAAAATGAATAAATGTAGCTCTGAAAGTGATATGGGTTGATAAAGACCAAAAGTTCCCAATTAATACGGGCTCTTTGTCCTGTACTACGATTAGTGACCACATGTATACGCCGTCCATTTGAGAGGGGGTTCAAGCCGGTCCAATTAAAGGACAAAGTGCTGGTCAGATGATTTTTTCATACAAGAGGGATACGAGCCGACCTAATTAAGAGACAAAATGTTGTCCAAATGATTTTTCCATATGAGAAGAGGTTCGAGCTGGCCCAATTAAAGGACAAAGTGCTGGCCAAATGGTTTTTCTAATACGAGAGGGGATTCAAACTTCCGACCTCTCTTAAGGGATGAGAGTGCACGATTACTCACATCAACCAAGCTGGTTGTAGATGCAATATTATTTAATATTCTCAAATTGTCACTTTCAAGCATAATTAGAGGTAAAATTGACTTACTCCACCAATAAATCAAGCTATGTGACGTTGTGCAAAGCACTACAAATTTGCCTTTAGCAAGAGGAGGAAGAAGCTTAATTAAAATGCTCAAAGGTTAGCATTTTTTCTCATAGACCTTTTTCTTTGGATCTTTAGGTGAAGATCGATTATTGATTTTTCTACCATTCTAGTATTTTACACCCCTACATAAACTATGGTCAAGCCGCACCCACGCAATCAACAATTAGTTTGATCATCACAAGACTTCAAGTTCGATCCTTTGTTGGAGCTACCTATTAGCATTCTCGATTTGTGTAGTCAGCTATGGACAACATTGTTCCTTGTGATCCTTTGCCGACTAGGATCACAAAACGAATTTCATCCAAAACGTGCATTCGAATAACAGTGGTAGACTTTTGTCGTAAATCAAAGAACGAAAGGATACCATCACGTGGACAATCGAAAATACAGAGATTATAGATTCCTAAAATTTTGTGATTCGTTAGAGATTCGATATGATTTTGATCACTTCATATCTTGCTTTTCATAATTTTGATCTATATTACTCCCTTGTTTTAAATTAGTTGGTATGTCTATTCAATTAAAGTTGTGGCTCTTTAAAGATCTAATTCCACTTAAAATCTTGTTTTTTCTTAATTGACAAGAAAGTTGAAACAACCCATGATTCTAATCTTGTGGGAAAATGTATGTATACAACGTAAGGTAACTTTGATTACGTTATCAACTAAAGTAACATGGAACAAAGAAAACAACTTTGATTGTGAATTGTGATATATACATCAATAAAACTCATATGATTGAATTGAAGAACAAGCAGTTTCTGTGAAATTACAATTCGACACGTCTTATAAATATCACTATCAACATTATATATTCTTTCATTTTCCACTTGATATGATAATTGCACTAATAATGGACTAAAAACTATGGAGTAATATTTATTCGTAATTACGTGTTTATAAATACAACATATGATAGCTATTTTAAACCCTAAACAATGACCAATCATTATTGTATAGACCATGGTCCACACAGCTGTGTGGACCATACTCTCAAATAATGTATATTCAACACACAAATAATATATTTTTAATATATTAAAAATGTATATTGTATTTATGAAAAATACATTATTTGAGTTTGAAAATATATTATTTTCTATAATGTACATTCAGTACACGAATAATGTACTTTTAGTATATTAAAATGTATTTTTTTATTATGATCCACACAATAATTTGTCAAACATTGACAACTAAATTACCCACCAACAGCGAAGGTGAATAAGTAAACTAACTAAAAAAAATAATTAAAATAATTGAAAACTTTTTAATTCCATAACCGATAATAAAAAATTTTGATCAGTTTGACCTATGGTCCGATGGATTTTCTTGTTATAATGTGGAATCGCCCACCCTATAAACCCCCATACCGCGGCCCGACAGTTTGTGGAGGGGACTTTTCTTGCTCATCTAGTTGGGAGTCTTAGATAACAAATATAATTACACTCCAATCCTAAGGGCTCCCACCACTCTTGCCCTAAACCCTAAATAACAATTAACAAGCCCTCTTCGTGAAAACAATCCAATAATAAAAACTTATTAAAAAACCAGTTTGCATTTACACTGAGGGGATAATTTACAACTAAAACTAATTATGTTAGAGATCTAAGAAGAACTCACCTATCATTCCTTCTAGTAATGATATCCATGATGGTATGACTCCACATCATAGTGATACATATACTCAGATTGCTGATATTCATAGTGAAAGATATCACCAGGCGGCCCGGCCTCATAATGCTGGACTTTCTGTGATTGCTCGTCGTCATGATTATGGGCGTGCTGATGAGTTGGAGATGGAGAACTGAGCTCGCTTAATGGACTCGAGGCTTGAGACTGGTTTTTGTCGTCGGGTTCACTAGCTGCAGGGCTCGGGCTTGGAGACTGGTTTTTGTCGACTTTCACCTCGACCAACTCGACTTCTTCAAATGAGTTGAAGATTGGATGCAGATATGCATCAGCTAATAAAGCTTTCAGATTGGCATTGGATTCGGGATGGTCTTGCATATCCTTGTCCGTTGCTTCCTGGATAATTGATTTGTAATAACTTCAGTCAAGCCTCGTTAACCGAACCAATTAAGTAAAATGGGATAGACGGAGTATATTATATGCTAAATTGACTCTATTGCAATGCAGTATTTGTTCATAACTACTTTCTCAACCTACTAAAGCACAAAGAGTCAATACAGATTCAAACCCACGATCCCCCATATGGGAGAACAACTTGATGCCACTAGACCACAAGGTCCTTGGCAGACAGCAAAACTCATTCTTGCCACAACTAAAGAACTATACCGAGATTATGATATGAAAACCTTCCAAGTTCCACCTATTGATCCTAATTTTTTTGCAACTTTTTTCGGTTTATGTCCTAGGGCTCTCCATCTAACAGTTTTACGAAAGCAATGAACGATTTTCAGATCCTAAAGTGGTCATAAAGTTGGTCAGAAATGCCATTTCCCGACTAGTTCTGGCTACTTTAGAGCGGTCAAAAATCACGAGTTTCAAACATGTGACATCTAGAAAATGTTCGTAAATATGAAAGTAAGACTAACCTCGAGAGGATATCTTCTGAACGCTGGTTCAAATCGGTTCTTGCAGTATTTATGGAATGCTAACGTCAAAATTGGTAACACAACAAGCAAAGGAGTCGAGTTTGCAGCTTTTTTAGTGCTGAGCAGACCCAACAAAAGCAGTTGCGATATCAGTAAGCTTGCTATTATACGAGCATGAACGTGTGGCCAAAATGCAGCTGCGCTCTCATACCTTTGGTTGTAAACATTGATTACCTACACGAATAACAAATCCATATGTAATACAAACTTTATACAGAAAACGCTTCAAATTATTGAGTACTAACTACTCACCTGATGACGATATACAAGATATGCAAGAGCAAAGAAGACGAGTATGAAAGGAAGGAGGATCGGTGTAACCACAGCATAGACAATCCCGAGAAGAAAGTAGAGTTGAAGAGTTGGGAGAGTCTCGGGAAAGTCTACACTCCCGGGATCCATTGCCTTTTCCCTATCCCTTTCGGTTTTCACCAAGAACATGTTCTTGAGATGAAAAATGACCAAAGGTTTCAATCGAAGAATCTCGCCCGCAATACCAGCCCACCCATCAACCATTATATATGTAATAAAGAAAGTCGCTTTCATAGGTATCGATACTCCAATGTTTCTCGGTATTCTGCAAACAAGGTCTCACTTAATATAATATAACTCTATAAACAAGAAACAGAAACAAAACGAGAGCGCAATTAAGGGAACAAAACGAGATGAATTCCACAGTTTAGGGTTAAATTGAGGTAGGAGTGAGGGGTATTACTGGGTAGCTGATTGGTGAACGAAAGCGTCAAGTTGCTCGAACGCTGTTCCCGCTATAATACTTCCGAGAAATACATTGACCAACATAAAGTAATAATATTTCGCTGCAGATCTCCTTTCGAGCACTGATAAGGCCACATGCCCCTCGATCTTTGACATGATCATCAGAATGGTTGGAAGAACATACAGGAAAATTTTTAGGGCTAGACCGGGAAGGAAACCTTGTAGGAAAGACTTTACGAACTTCCTGCATAATTGCATAAATTTAAACGTAAAACAATTAAAACATCATCTCTTATTAGAGAAGAACTGTCAATATCTCAAGAAAAAGGTACTAAAGATCGAGCATATGGTCTACTGCTTTCTATCGATCGGGACAAAGAATGCGTTTAGTTTAATTTACCATTCAATTAACGGCCTGAGGAAAGGGGCAACTTTTTCTAGACCTTCCAAATTTGCCAGTGATTGCACGAAGGCGATAGGTATCATGTAGAAAAAGACCAAAGCAAACACCGATACTCCTATCACCAATCTCCGGATGCTCAGTGAAACGAATGATATCGATAGGTTCTTCCAAAATATATCCCGAGGCTCAGGAGCCCAATTTGTTAACCACAGCGTGGGGTTCTTACTTTGTTCAGTCTGTGCACATACGGCTGCCCCCCATCTCGAATTGAACGATACAAAGGCAGCGGGAATGATACACTTCGGGTCCTTAAGAATCTTCTCACGCTCTATTGTCAACTGAAAACGCAATGGAAAGATGAAGGATACTCTTAAGTAAGGGGAAAGTAAAAAAAAGTTCACCCGTTTTTTTCTTCAAACCTTACCATTCTGTCAAACTCTTTAATCTGGTGTTTATAGTACTCAATCGAATCAACTTTTTTGCCCCAAAGTCCAAGGAAGCCTGTCTGAAGATCACACGAAGTTTATAGTGTCAGAACCGAACATTTTGCTATCATTAAGTTCTTTTCGTGCACTATTGTGCCATCAGAATCTGTTTCGTTCAATCTGTATTCCCGAAAGTGCATACCTTACTGGTTGGCCTCTTGTCCGGATTTCTTTCGAGCTTAAGCTGGTTATAGTCGAGCCAATTTTGAAGCCTATTTCGTTTCCTGACAAGTTTGGCAAACTTGTTTGCATTATAGACAGCCTAGGTAAAAGGTAACCCAATAAAACAAATAGCGACTTAGCATCCGTAGGTCATAAATAACAATACAAGCAAAAGTGCAGAAAATAACAGTTTTTAACTCAAAAAGGAGGAATCTTTAGAACAGGAAACAAACAGAACCAACAAAAATACCTGGTGGCAAAGATAGTGATCCGGGTGGTTCTTCTTAAAAAAGCCTTCTACACTGTCTGAAATTGAACGGCCAGATTGATGCGGTACATTTCTTACAATAACCTGAAAGACACCAGAACTGAGCTTACATATCAAATAGAACAAAGGAAACGTATGGAACAGATTTGAGGGCAATCTGTATAGTGCTCCAAACTAATCGTGCTAGTGAAGCATCATAACATTCCCGTGTATAAATAGGCAAAATATGTTATGTTTAACTCACTGTAAACTGTTCTGGTTTCGGGCCTTGTGAAGCCAAAAACTTTAATCTCATTGACGCCACTCGGCCATATTCCTTGTACAGAATATAGCACGTCCAAAACGTGAACAAGTATTCCATTCCTATGTGCACAAAGAACCTGATAATAAACCATTGGAGCATTTCATGAAAACTGGCTATAAACTAACTTATAAGGAACAAGAAATACACAAAAGCCAAAAATGTGACTATTCTTTCCAAATTCTGAAACTCTGTCACAGCAATCAACTACTCTCGAGAGGCCATGTTTGGTAAAATAGTTAGCTTATCAGCCAATTTTGGCTTATTTGATCACTATTAGTTGTTTGACTTGATTAAGAAATTGTTAGGTTAATCAGCTTTTTGTAACTCCAAAATGCTAAAATTCAAAAAAATGCTCAAAGGAACTTTTTCAATTAGCTTTTTGAGAAAAGAAATTATACCAAACAACTATCAACTAACAACGAATTTACCAAACACCTTTCTACAATTAGCTAATGTTATCAACTAGTTATACCCTCTAACCCAATCGGCTATCAACCATTTACCAAACAGTGCCTCTCTCTGAGTATATGGTAAATAAGCAAACTATTGCTACGAAGTAAGGCCTTACTTCAGAGATTTGGGACTAATATTGGATATGGACAGCTTATCAACATCGCTAACGACCAAATCTTTGCTAAGGAAAAACAATGTTCCGCCTGACACATTGACCGGGATAAGAACCAAAAGCACCACAATAGCTGTTGGCCCAAATATTTTTAGGCTGTCAATGACAAAGGAGAAGTATCAGTCCAACCTGAAAGGCCATTATTTGGAATAAAGAAGAAATGGGGAAAGTGTAATAGGGGTAAGGTATTGAACAGGAAACAAGTAATAACTTGCACTAGTCAGAAGCCATGGAGATAAAACTTTACTTGGAATGTGTATCAGAGAAATTAAGATATAATCAACAACATAAAAAGCATAAAATGTAAACAAATTGCAGAGGTTATGGCATATCAGTCTACAGTAATTTGACTAATTTCTGCATCTCCTCATACTGTAAATTCTCACAGAAACAAGGAGAAAAGTTCAAATTCCAGCAAAAATCACAATTTTCCCAAAACAACAAAAGGAAGAATAATATATGCAATTAGCTAACAAAGGAGAATTATCAAAAGAAACAAAAAGTTCAAAACTTTTACACCATCCCACATTGCAAACCCCATCATAAAACCCAAAAAAACACCAAATTGGTCAGGCTGTTTCGGTAACTGCAAGATTACAAGTTTGACTCCAACGAGAGCAACATATTGGCCTTCTTAGTTTAACAAGGTCAGCTATTTGCAACCTAAGCTAGTTTATCTCATTATTGTCATTTTTCGGCTAGGATCACAAGACTGGGTTTACCTTGTGCACCCAAAAAAAACACCAAATAACCCAAACTATAGAACAAGCAATTCTCCTAAAATCTTGAAATTTTGCATTACCCAAGAGTATATTGGCTTCTTAGTTTAAGAAGGTAAGCTATTTTCAACATAAACTAGTTTATCTCATTATTGTCATTTTTCGACTAGGATCACAAGACTGGGTCACCCAAAAAACACCAAATAAACAAAACCCAAACTATAGAACAAGCAATTCTCCTAAAATCTTGAAAATTTTGCATTACCCAAGAGTATAAATCCTCAGGAAAACAGCAGAGTCAAGGCCAGCATGGCTGATAATCTCAGCCTCACTCATCTTCATGGCCTGAGGCATCCAGCTGAGAAAAGTGAGGTAAGTCTTGAAATTGAGGTTCACAAACTTGTGCACAAAGTTGCCTCTGTGCCTAGGGCTGTTCCTCTTGCCCTCAATATACCATTTGGGGAAGTAAACCCTGTCATTCACAGGCTGAATTCTCAGCAGAGCAAAGGCCAGCAAGAAGGCAAAAGCAGTGAGTATATTGATGAGTGCTGACACCCCAATATCCCCAAGAGTTGCCATGGCTCAACACAATCGAATGGTGAACACCCGGGGACAATCAAAGGGGGTGTTTTTGAAGAAAGTTTGGTGTAAAAAAGAGTGCTTTCTTGAATTAATATTGCCCAGTGTTAAATTAAATGAAGAAAGGAATTTTTCTTGAGAGTTGGTTGATATATACAGTACGCATTGGCCTAGTACCCCTTTTTGTATTCAAGCATTGGTGATTGGGTGTTGGGAATATATTCTACGGATTGATATTGTATTGCTCTGCCAATAACAAAATTAGATTGTTCAGCTTGTAGCCAGAGGAAAGAAACCAGACAGGGTTGTCTGAGTTGTCAGCATGTGGTGTCTTGTGACTTGTGACGTTTGCTAGTTTTTTTTTCTTTCTTTTTTTTCCTGAAATATATCTAAGGTTTCTTGATTTCATGGGATTATATTAATGCCTTAACGGTCGGAGGCACTTCTAAACCAGTATCAGGCTAATCTCCGGCTAGATTGATTTTTCCAACCTCTCTTAAGGGACAAGAGTGTACGGCCACCCGCGTCAACCAAGCTAGTTTCATCTGACTATATCATTGATCTCATGAATCTGTCCAAAATTGTAAATAGAATGAACCTATCTAGTTTCGAGATTCCACCTCAAATTGTACAATTTTGCACCGTCTAACCCAAACTCAAACCTCCAATATTCGTGACAAGAATTGAACCTCACCTTGCTAGTTGCTATTGGACCAAATTCTTAACTTTGCCGAATTAATCATGGACATCCAACTCTCCAAGTTTTCTACACAGTCTATACACTTATGTACACAAAAAACCTTCTCCACACAGACTAATTAGCCTCTCACGTTTCAATGGTTCCTGGGCATTGTCGCAAGAAGCAAGACTTATTTTGATTGGTCTTCCAACTAAACAAGCCTTCAAGTATATTAAGTGTTTCAATAAATGATGAAAATGATTTTACTTACAATAAATAATATAACTTTTTAAATATAATTTCAAGATCTTGAGTAATTGACATTTGACAATAGTTGTAAGTGATAATCTAATAGGAAAACGGACGTTTTAGACTGCAATACTACAACAAAGCATAATATTTGGAGAGTATAGTATACTTTATTGCAAAACATGGATGAATCATGAAAATGACTAGCTTTCTCTATCAAGTTCTTTCTTTTTCTTTCACCCTTTTAACAAAGAAAAGTCTTTTCCAAAGTTATTATTTACTTATTTAATGGTTATTTTAAAGTATTCTTTTGTATTTGTAACCCAAAATAGCTAACAAATTTTATCTTTTCTCATGTTGCACCCGTATTTGTATCACAGTGTGAAATTAATTTAGATTCGGTTTGAATTACATTACAAATTATTGTGAGATTAATTTATATTATTCGATCCAAATCATGTACATGAACAATTATAAGGCTAATTCATATTCAGTATGAACTGCATACATAAATTACTGTGAAACGAATTCAAATTCTATTAAAGCAACTTTATCGAGTCTGATTTTTACTCAAAGCAAATTCTTTTTTACTTTGAATCCATCTCTTTGGGCAAAATCTTGTTATCCATTATTATAGAATCTTTCTATTCATTGCCAAATTAGATTAATTCGTTAAAATGATTGATTAGGAATATAAAAGTTATTATTATTATGATTAGTAATTGAATGAATTAAGATAAGAGTATGATGAAACCATGTGACGCACCACAGTTCCGGTGGGATAAGGATAAGGCTGTGGATTGGGATTGCTTCCACAGTTCTGCCAAGAACAAAGACAAATTATACCATAAATCATTACTTACATTACAAGATTAACTGCAAATAAATATTTATTTTTAATATATTAATCATTAATTTTAATTTAATAAAAATTATTTTTAAAAATACATTAAAAATAAACATGTAATATATTTAAAATGAATATATAAAAACAGTATAAGTATTAATGTATTATATTTGATTTTAACCTGACATGTCTCACATATAAGGATTTGTGGGGCGATGTTATATAAGTTTTTTTTTTTAATTTTTACTAGAACGATGAAAGAATAAATGCATTCTCTTTACTTTTTTATTTTAATTTTTTTAAAACTAAAAATAAAATTAATAATTCGATTGTTGAGTGTTACGTGTGTGTTCCGAGAAGCACCCTACACGCAACAACTAGTTGCACATGCGGCCATGCCTACTTTTTCGTCCATTAAAAGCTATTTATATAAAAAGTTGACTAACAGTAAACTAGTTATAAAAGAATTCTCTAACAGCCCTAGAGGTGGGCAAGTATATAGAATTAAGCAGTCCGTATGGACAGCTCAATTGAATACATAGGTAAAATTTAAGAAAAAATATTAAGAATCGAGTCTCGCTAACGATAATGTGAGAGTAACTTTTGAAAGTGAGGGAGACTCTGTGTTCAATTGAGTTACGGTGTGAGAGTAACCTCCCAAACTGAGGGGACTCTGTGTTCAATTGAGTTATTATGATTTACATTATATTCTCTCAGATGTTCTGTTGAACCGGGGTGTGGGGGGTTCTTGGGTTGGGAATTTAACCTTTTGAGAAGAATGTATATAGGTATTAAGAATCGGATGGTTTTTTTATGGAGTATTGGTCCTATAATTTGAGTCGATAAGTCACCGTAATATATGATTGCACCAGATGCAATAGACAAATACTACTTGTTAATACAAAGCAAAACCTTGCTTGGTGTGCTTGATTATATCAAGTTAGGCCCTTCCCATTAACCAATTTTGACACAAAAATTAAGGAAACAAACTCATTTATATAATTTTCAACAAATGGGAGGTGGTACTATAAGGTGAAATCTTTCTCCTGCTATTTGGAGATTTTGCAGTGAATGGTGGGCCCCCCCTTTTATTGCAGCTGCGCCTCACGCGTGCGTGAGGTGCTGAATTCGCACCCATTGCACGCGCCCGCCTGGGCGCATGAATATATATATATATATTTTTTTTTTGTTTTGTTTTTCTTTTTTCCTTTTCTTTTTTCATCCACTCTCATTTTCTCTCTCCTAATCATACATGCAAAATCCCCTTAAAATCCCATTACTATTGAGGAGGGCCTTAGAGGTGTAAATGAGTCAAGTCGTTCAGTCAAAACTTGGTTCGGATTTTTATAAATAAGTAAATGCTTATTTATATATAACTACAATTCAAACTCGAACTCGAACATTATCAAAATTAATGAGTCAAACTTGAAATTATTTTTTTTTTAACCCGAGCTTAAATTCAAACTCAAGTCACTATAACTACTAGTAAGTTACCCGTGCGATGCACGGATTTATTATATTTTTAAATAATAAAATTAAAGATGAAACTATGAACAATTTTAATATTTGGATGCCTACATTTATTTGATTATGAGATTAGTATAAAAGTATCACTCAATTAATTGAATAATATATAACTCGCTGGTCTGCAATTATCTTGAAAAATTTAATATGTAATATAATTTATGTAATTATATTATTACTAAAATAAGTATGGGAAAANCCACAGTTCTGCCAAGAACAAAGACAAATTATACCATAAATCATTACTTACATTACAAGATTAACTGCAAATAAATATTTATTTTTAATATATTAATCATTAATTTTAATTTAATAAAAATTATTTTTAAAAATACATTAAAAATAAACATGTAATATATTTAAAATGAATATATAAAAACAGTATAAGTATTAATGTATTATATTTGATTTTAACCTGACATGTCTCACATATAAGGATTTGTGGGGCGATGTTATATAAGTTTTTTTTTTTAATTTTTACTAGAACGATGAAAGAATAAATGCATTCTCTTTACTTTTTTATTTTAATTTTTTTAAAACTAAAAATAAAATTAATAATTCGATTGTTGAGTGTTACGTGTGTGTTCCGAGAAGCACCCTACACGCAACAACTAGTTGCACATGCGGCCATGCCTACTTTTTCGTCCATTAAAAGCTATTTATATAAAAAGTTGACTAACAGTAAACTAGTTATAAAAGAATTCTCTAACAGCCCTAGAGGTGGGCAAGTATATAGAATTAAGCAGTCCGTATGGACAGCTCAATTGAATACATAGGTAAAATTTAAGAAAAAATATTAAGAATCGAGTCTCGCTAACGATAATGTGAGAGTAACTTTTGAAAGTGAGGGAGACTCTGTGTTCAATTGAGTTACGGTGTGAGAGTAACCTCCCAAACTGAGGGGACTCTGTGTTCAATTGAGTTATTATGATTTACATTATATTCTCTCAGATGTTCTGTTGAACCGGGGTGTGGGGGGTTCTTGGGTTGGGAATTTAACCTTTTGAGAAGAATGTATATAGGTATTAAGAATCGGATGGTTTTTTTATGGAGTATTGGTCCTATAATTTGAGTCGATAAGTCACCGTAATATATGATTGCACCAGATGCAATAGACAAATACTACTTGTTAATACAAAGCAAAACCTTGCTTGGTGTGCTTGATTATATCAAGTTAGGCCCTTCCCATTAACCAATTTTGACACAAAAATTAAGGAAACAAACTCATTTATATAATTTTCAACAAATGGGAGGTGGTACTATAAGGTGAAATCTTTCTCCTGCTATTTGGAGATTTTGCAGTGAATGGTGGGCCCCCCCTTTTATTGCAGCTGCGCCTCACGCGTGCGTGAGGTGCTGAATTCGCACCCATTGCACGCGCCCGCCTGGGCGCATGAATATATATATATATATTTTTTTTTTGTTTTGTTTTTCTTTTTTCCTTTTCTTTTTTCATCCACTCTCATTTTCTCTCTCCTAATCATACATGCAAAATCCCCTTAAAATCCCATTACTATTGAGGAGGGCCTTAGAGGTGTAAATGAGTCAAGTCGTTCAGTCAAAACTTGGTTCGGATTTTTATAAATAAGTAAATGCTTATTTATATATAACTACAATTCAAACTCGAACTCGAACATTATCAAAATTAATGAGTCAAACTTGAAATTATTTTTTTTTTAACCCGAGCTTAAATTCAAACTCAAGTCACTATAACTACTAGTAAGTTACCCGTGCGATGCACGGATTTATTATATTTTTAAATAATAAAATTAAAGATGAAACTATGAACAATTTTAATATTTGGATGCCTACATTTATTTGATTATGAGATTAGTATAAAAGTATCACTCAATTAATTGAATAATATATAACTCGCTGGTCTGCAATTATCTTGAAAAATTTAATATGTAATATAATTTATGTAATTATATTATTACTAAAATAAGTATGTAATATAATTTATGTAATTATATTATTACTAAAATAAGTATGGGAAAAGTTTTATGTAATTATATTATTACTAAAATAAGTATGGGAAAAGTTAAAAATAATTTAATTATTACTAAAATAAGTATGGGAAAAGTTAAAAATAATTTAATTGTAATTATTATAAAAATAATAATTTCTGTATACACTAATATGAAGTTTGGATCGATTATAATTAGTAATATATATATATATATATATATATATATATATATATAGTAATTTGTTTCTTTATTAACTTAATTACCATATTTAAAAACAGCCTATTAAAGGGTGTGAAATAGTGTAATGATATTTTTTGTATAATCTGGATAATTATTTGATTAATTAAAATTAATTCCTTAATACCTTATTTCTTAATATTATTATAGTACAATCATTTCGAATATTAATATGTCAAATTTTTTATTTTGTGGACAACCTAATAAAAGGTGAGAAAATTACTATTAATAATATATGTATAGTAATTTGTCGAATTATTAACTTAATTACCATATATAAAAACAACCTATCAATTACCATATGAATACTAATAATTGTATAGTAATATGAATAATTATTAGCATAGTTAGAATAATAATTATTAGTATACTAATCTGACCATTATTAGCTTTACTATAATTAATTTCTCAATTAGCAAAATAATAATTTCTTAATTTTACTAAAATTTATTCAACTAATTCTTTAATTTCATAAAATAGTAATAAATGTATAGTATTATGATAATTATTAGCTTAATTTGAATAATAATTGTTAGTGTAATAATATGACCATTATTAGCTTTACTACAATTAATTCATTAATTTTGGCAAAATAATAATTCCTTAATTATACTAAAGTCTATTTAATTAATTATTTAATTTTGAAAAATAGAAATATCTGTATAGAATAATAATTATTAGTGTATTAATATGAAGTCTGGACAATTATTACAATTAGTTTCTTAATTCTTTAATTTTTAATTATAATAATTATTATAATTGTAAATAAAATTAATTAATTAATTGTATGTATTTTTTTATTTTTATAAATTTATTAATTAATTGTATGAATTTTTTTAATTTAATTTATTTTAAATTTATTTGCCAAACATGATTGTCGCAGAAGGAGTCGCTCCGGTGCTCACGGTTCATTAAGTCTTTATTTTCAATAAAACAAATGAATGTGATTAATCTTGAAATCTTAATAACTTGTTAGTTTAGCACAATTATTTAGAGTTGGGATAATGTTCAAATTGGCCACTGAACATAACTTGAAATTGTAATTAGGCCATTGAACACTCTTAATGTATGCAATTTCGCATGATAGCAGGTTAACATCAGTTTCATCAGGTTACTTACTTACGTGGACGGTAAGTTGACATTTTAAAATAATTTTTAATAATAAATTATTTAAATAGAAAAATTAAAAAAAAAAACACACACACCAGCGGCCACCCCTCCCCCCTTAATAATACCCATGTTACCTTGATAGGAAACTTGCGGATAAATCAAATTTAATTAATTAATTAATTAATTAAATTATTTATTATTATTATTTATTATTATTTTATTATTATTTACGGGAAGTCAACTTCTTTCACAAAACAATTGAAATCTTCATCCAAAATCATAAGCGAAAGTTGTTTTGTGAAAAAAGTTTTAAAATGCCAACTCACCGTCCACATTAGAAAGTAACCTGATGAAATGGATGGTAACCTGCTATCAAGTGAAATTGCACGCATTTGGAGTGTTTAGTGGCCTAATTGCATTTTTTTTGGTTTATGA